>NW_026731741.1:145000-275000 GCF_028476545.2 Physella acuta | reverse complement strand
ATAGCGTTAACTATCGCATGTTTTTGTTATCTCGCGGCGACAAAAATTGTTTATTAATTCTATTTCCATGTTGTTGTTTTTTCAGACAGGAAGAAATGAGTTGGTTCAAATTTAAGGATATTAGTTTCTAGATGATTCTTTTGCCATGGATGTTGAGAGCCCATAGAGATTTAAAACTTAAAGAAATTAAAATCACTTAAATAGTTTTTTTTTAAATTTAATTTGTACAAGCTTTTATTTAACTTTCTTTCACAAACATGCTGTTTTATCGTGCTTTGTGCTTTTGTCTTGCTTTTTCATGGATCGAAACTTGCGAACAAAATTTCGACTACTTTTAACCGATCAATTTCTTTTAAACTTGTCACGTGTATCAAGATCCAACGACAATGCACTGTGAAATCAAATTTGACCAAATTGGATGCATAATTAGTTTTTTATGAATTAGAGTTTCCTATATAAAGTTCTTTTTTTCCGCGCTATTAACGCACACTGTTTGTGTTCGATTGGCGTGCAATTGTTTTTAGTCTTGCATTTTTACTCTATTACATTAAAATATTGAAAAAAAGGTTTTAATTACTTGAAATGAAAGCTATAGTCTGTATTGATTAAAATTGTGTGATGTTAAGTTCTACTTAATCTGCCGCATTATGGTAGGTTTACCCGCCCTATACCACTACACCCCCACCCGTCACTCCTCCATACCTCTACATCCCCACCCGACACTTCTCCAAACATCTACACCCCACTCCCACTCCTCCATACCTCTACACCCCCACTCGCCACTCCTCTACACCTCTACACCCCCACCCCACTCCTCCATACCTCTACACCCCCACCCGACACTTCTCCAAACCTCTACACCCCACTCGCCACCCCTCTACACCTCTACACCCCCACCCCCACCCCACTCCTCCATACATCTACACCCCCACCCCACTCCTCCATACCTCCACACCCCCACCCAACACTCCTCCATACCTATACTCCCCCCACCCCCACCCGTCACCTCTGCATACCTCAACTCCGCCGCTCCCACTGTGTGTGAACTCTGAACTCTGAATGAACCCATAATCAATTCTGCCACACGGACATAAAGTGGTCATTTTTGCTTGATTTAGCCACGATTTGATTCTATCTAGGGCCAAACCAATCGGAGATCATTATACCAACACACTGACCACTACACGTTTGGGGGAGTTGGGGGCTGGGAGGGGGAACTGACCCTAATTATCATGAGTTCCATTTAGCAATACTAAACATAGCTGAGATGTCTGTATGTGGCATTAAACGAGGCATTAAACTTTGACCTAAGTAAGCATTAAACTTTGACCTAAGGAAGCATTAAACTTTGACCTAAGGAAGCATTAAACTTTGACTTAAACGAGGCATTAAACTTTGACCTAAGTAAGCATTAAACTTTGACTTAAGCGAGGCATTAAACTTTGACCTAAGCGAGACATTAAACCTTGACCTAAGCGAGGCATTAAACTTTGACCTAAGCGAGGCATTAAACTTTGACCTAAGCGATGCATTAAACTTTGACCTAAGGAAGGCATTAAACTTTGACCTAAGGAAGGCATGAAACTTTGACCTAAGCGAGGGCATCAAATTGTTGACCTGTGATGGGTCATGAAACTTATGACCCAAGGGTTAGAGTCAGAAACTAAAATATATCATTTATTTCTAATATGGCGTGAACTCACATACAATATATCTAGCTAACCTATAGACATTCATAATCACAGTTATCAGTAGTATAAAATATTTTTAAACCCCTTTCTTTAATTAATATGGTTAATTTGCACACAAAATTTACAAAGATGCAAATTAAGAAACACAAAAAATATAACAAATAGTTAAAACTTAAAACCGCGTTACACTAGTCACAAGGCAAAGAAGTAAAGTTAAATTTCATATGTCACATCTTGCAACAAAGTAAATTTAGATGTCATATGTCACATAGTGCAAAAAAGTAAATGTATATGTCATATGTGACATACAGCAACAAAGTAAAGAAGCACGGTGTGTGTAGGTATTTTGTCATTACGCAACTAATAGAATAATTCATAAGCCATGGTCATTCAGTAAATAGAACGATCATTATTGCAAACTTGAGTCTTATAACGGATAGAACGAATGATGAACAAAAAGTGATCCCTCCCCCCCCCCCTAAACACCTCCTCCCTTCCCCCCCCCCCCCCGCTTGTGCTTGTAAGTTGGACCAAATGACTGATGGACAGAACGACTGATCCCTCCCCTCCCCCATCCTCCTCCCCCCCCCCCCCCCCCCTCTTGTCAGTCTACTGATTCGCTTTACCCCAAAATCCCAAATAGAAATCGAAACTCAATTCTCAATAATTGCAAGACTCAACGAATAGTGAGTGGTCTTTCCTGTCTAATTTACCCCGTTTCGGAATAAGTACAAAATTTTTCCTCCCCTCTTATGCCTTCCGTACGTTTCTCCATGCCCATGCATGTTTTTCCAGTATAAGGCCACACGGATTGAATGATAAAAGCAGCATGATATAATTACATACATAAAGATGTCGGAGGACTATCATCATTTGCGCGGAGGCAGCCTGAATATATGGCAGCTAGCTACATCCGAGGTATGAAGGGGAATCCTCTATAAAAATATTCCTCTCCCCCAAAAAATTGAACGTTCGTGAAAATACGCTGACACGTGAAATTATGACCCACGAGAAAGGAGGGGTTATTATTATTGTAATTTAGGGGTCAAAGTTTGACCGATTTTTTCCCCCAGCACGTCCGTTAATGTAAAAAGTTGAGATTAAAAGAAAATGCAGTTGACCGATGATTCGTAAGAGAATATTGTCAAGCCAGGAGTTCATTCACTTTGTTTATGTACAAATACCTTATAAGTCATTTGACGAAATATATTTAAGCAATGAATTTTTATCTCCGGAAGTTGAATGGTCTTTTATATAATATTAGCATGTTGATTTCAATTCCATCTTGCTGTTACAATGAATCGTATTCAGCGCTTTTGCAGCAGTGTTTCTTTCAGACTTTTTTTCTCCGAATAGGGGGTGGGGATGGAGCACTTGAAATTTTCGGGGGGGGGGGGAGAGAGAGGTCGGACAACAGTAAAACCATATTTTAAATATAAATTCTGTTTAGCTTGGGGGAGGGGAGGGGGGATTTTTTCGACCCCACCCCCCCTCCCCGTCAAAAAATGCCTTGAAGAAACTGTTTTGCAGAACATATTCTAAACAAATAGCTTTATAAAGTAAATCTACAGTGAATAACTCTTCGTTTTGCTTAACAAATTGTTATTTAGCTTAATTGGAAATTACGTTTGTACTGATTATATTTGAAAATGGTCGTTCTTTTTAGTTTGTCCGTGCTAGTCTCACTAGAAAAACATTGTTTCGATTTCCGCACGGAAACTCACAGATCGTGTTTGAATGTTTGCCATTTGACATCATGATGTGAGGATGTTCACACGACTATAGCCATTAGACATCATGATGTGAGGATGTTCACACGACTATAGCCATTTGACATCATGATGTGAGGATGTTCACAAGACTATAGCCATTTGACATCATGATGTGAGGATGTTCACACGACCATAGCCATTTGACATCATGATGTGAGGATGTTCGCACGACTATAGCCATTTGACATCATGATGTGAGGATGTTCACAAGACTATAGCCATTTGGCATCATGATGTGAGGATGTTCACAGGACTATAGCCATTTGACATCATGATGTGAGGATGTTCACAGGACTACTGACATTAGACATCATGATGTGAGGATGATCACACGACCAAAACTGCTGGACGGCGGCAAACAAAAGACGCACTGACCGCACTGTCAGGCCCACATCGTTGATGCCATGCTGTAGCACTGATTCCCCGTGGGGCACGGGATAAATGTCGCGTCAAGTGCTCCACCCAGGCTCTGGGCCATCCGCAAATGTCTATTGTTCTAGAACAATCTTTGAGAGTGGAATATTCCCGCTACAGAGCATCACTTACAGGATTAGGCACAAACATCCGCTCTGGTTTGATCCTTAAATTTTCACACACCGTCTGCGGAAGGTAAATCTTTTCCAAACCTCTCATTAATTAATCGCGACCACGTGACCAGAAGTTAACACTCACTCACTATATACCTCACCGCCTGTATCAGTTACCCCTCACTAACAACCTCACCATCTGTTCCATTTACCTCTCCCTAACTACCTCACTATCCATATCAGTTACCTCTTTCAATCTACCTAAACGACAATACCAGTTGCTTCTCATTAACTACCTCATAATTCATACCAGTAACCAGAGTTTCTTCCAGGCATCTCTTCGGGGGGGCTTCGCCCCCCCCCCCCCCCGAAAAAATTTTACCGCCCCCCCCCCCCCCGAACGAAATGAAATTTATATAATTTATATAGAAAATATATACTTTTAACAGTGTCCGCCCCCCCCCCCCCGAAGAAAGTCTACCGCCCCCCCCCCCCGAAAATTTCAAGTGACCCCCCGGAGAAAAATGTCTGGAAGAAACACTGCCAGTAACCCCTCCCTAACTCCCTAACCATACCAGTTACTCCTCCCTAACCACCTCACCATACCTGTTACTCCTCCCTAACTACCTCATCATACCAGTTACCCCTCCCTAACTACCTCACCATACCAGTTACCCCTCCATAACCACCTCACCATACCAATTACCCCTCCCTAACTACCTCACCATACCAGTTACCCCTCCCTAACCACAACACCATACCACTTACCCCTCCCTAACCACAACACCATACCAGTTACCCCTCCCTAACTACCTAACCATACCAGTTACCCCTCCCTAACTACCTCACCATACCAATTACCCCTCCCCCTCTGTCAATTATATTCACCACATTTGTTTTCAACACAAAACAGTTGATCCCATTTTCTTGGCATCCTGTAACTTTTGCGCACTAATTAAACTTAAATTTTTAGTTTGATTAATCGAGCTAATCAAGTGTGATTTGAGATTTCTCAAGCCATTGTTTTTATACCAGCACACGTTAGACGCAATGTGGCAGCAGTTCTCGTACAAAATTTCTGCGGCCAGTTTTAGCCAGGGTGCCTAATCTCTTTACACAGGCCCAGTCATCTTTCCTTATGGGTCCAGATAACATAGGACAGGTGAAGTTTAGGACCGAGCGAGTGTCGGACCAAATGACTGACGGACAGAACGAATGATAGATAAAACGAATGATGGACACAACGACAGATGGACCGATCTACAGATCGACAGAACTCACAGAGGAGAGATTAATTATTTTTAAAATCATGTGCAGCGTTTTAAAGCATTTGTCATATAAAACTTGGTGGTTTTGTAGGCATTTTCTACTAATTGGGCGTTGTTATGAATATTTTAAGTGACTAAACCAAATCGGACAAAAACCCAAACAAATAATGTGTATTTTGTTCATATCACCGCATGGTTATATCAATAAAATAAAAACAAACTAACCTTAGCTGAGGTTCAAAAGTAAAAAAAAAATATTTATCGAAAAAGAAGAGAGCGCCTTTAAAAAAAAACAACTGCTTGCGATTAAGCAATTGCCAATCAACGTTTCTCTAACAAATAT
This sequence comes from Physella acuta, assembly GCF_028476545.2. Lineage (NCBI taxonomy): Eukaryota > Metazoa > Mollusca > Gastropoda > Physidae > Physella > Physella acuta. The sequence goes on along the minus strand of NW_026731741.1, from coordinate 269,399 downwards.
TATACGTCAGTGTTAAATGTGGAGTTGTTATACGTCAGTGTTACATGTGGCGTTGTTATATTTCAGCAGACATGTAGACTCAAAGTAAACATTTCTCCATTCGCAGTTTTTTTTTTTTTTAAACATCGATTATAAAATTTTAATCGCACGTTCAAACTCATACGAATCAAATTCTTTCCCAAGTGACAATTTTTTCCCCTTCCAGACAAAAGATTTTTGTTTACAGCCAATCCATAATTTTTCTTTGAATTATTCCTTTTACCCAAATCTATTTTTGTAAGTAAACAAGCTTTTTTCTCGTAAGGATCTTATTTATAGAAACCTCACGAACAACGAGTTCCACTGTCTATAAGATTCGGCCTGTATGCCATTCACCCCTTACAGCCCGAGTTACTTTTTTATCGGCCATGTTAAAAATAAACCAGTCACGTGACACCAAGACTACGCCAATGAATTAAAATGACAGAAAACTTTAGGCCTAGAAGATGTATCACGCAGGACCAATAACTCTCTCGGCTCACTCATGACCAGAAACAATACTCTGAAGATTTCTTTCCCTTTCGCTCTAAAAACGTCTTTGTAGAGCACTTAAAATCGATTTTCTAACCTTTTTAAAGTTCCCATGTAGTATAGCTATAAAATCGTGTTTTATAAGACCAGCTTCTTAAACAGGTGAACGATGTTATTGATGCACTTTCCCGAAACAAACAACAATCCAGTGACAATCTTGTGCTTGTAAATATTGAGTTATTTTAACAGTTTCGAATATCTATATATATAATTCTCCTCTTCGAGCCGTTAGAAAACAAGCTGCAAACGCTCTCCCTACCTCCCCACCCCTACATGGTTTTAGTGAGCTGTGTTCACTCTAAATGTTTACAAGCAGAGCCAACGATTTTAAACGTAGGGGGGGGAGGGGGGGGGAAGGAAGGGGGGGGGTTATGGTCCTTAACGAGCTACTTATAGTGTTTTAAAGAAATATTTTCAGTGTCAGCGTTGGTACTGTCGAATTCACAAATTATGAATTATTGAAAATTAGAAACAACTAAATAGCGGCGTATGTTATGCCGCGGGCCGGCTCGTTGTAAATATTTTATTAATTTAATTCAGACATTTCGTTTTTATTCATTTAAACAGTCATAAGTAAAAATCCATCCAAGACTTTACCCACAAAATTTGCTGAGACGAAATCATCATGAGGACTGTTTACATAAATGTGATGTCAACACCCACATATACATAAGTGTAGAGCCAACACCCACATATACATAAGTGTAGATCCACCACTCACATTTACATAAATATCGGGATCAACAGAAACCGTTCACAAAATTGTTTTGACCAACACACACATTCACCACATTGTGAGGGTGAACACACACACTTACAATTCTGTGAGGGCTAATACCCCCTACTTACAACACTGTGTTCTCAACGCACTCTTAACCAAACGACCAGCACGTACTCACTCATTCATTTAATTCAACTGATACCTAATCATCGGGATTTTAAAATGCTAAATAATCCCTAGTCTTGTTATTCAAATTTTTAACTCCACCCCAGCGTGTAGTTTCATTCGTCGGGTTAGTTTCAAACCTCCACCCATCTCATTACCATAACACAGACCCACTCGAGCGAGAGAGAGAAAAAAGGCTTTCTCTGACGTAAAGTGGGACCATTTACATAGTTCTTCCTTCAGCCGAGACTCTCTGTTGACACACAGTAAACCTCAGCACCGCTGAACACCAGGCGCGTTCGTCTGGCACACAAACTGGTGGAGCAGCGACACAAGACTTTTGGACGCGGAGATTTGATACCTCACGCAGTCTGCTCATTGTGGGGCTGGGGATTGGGCTTTTTGTAGTGGGCTTTTGATACAATCAATCGTGGTTGGGATAAAAATTGTTTGTAGGGGTGTAAGACGAGGGTTTGAGGGTTTCTGACGAAACCAAAATGGAATGGCCTGGTCGAATGGTAGAGCGTACGCCTGCTAACACGAAGGTCTCGAGTTCGGTTCACGGACTGGAGTCTGTAGAGCAGTGTGATTCAACCCAGCTCTAATGGGTACCAAACTCACGTTAGGGAAACTAAAGGTGATTGGGCAGAGTTCTGACCACGCAATCTCGCTGTATGCAGAGGTCACTGAAACAGATGAACTAGAGTTGCGTTGGGCACGAACGGTAAAAAATGATGATGAATACAGCCAAAGAGAGTGTGTTTGGTACGAGCAGTAGTATGGACCCGATACATGCGGCTTCGAGTCTCTAGTATCCAATACAATTATTAGTATGATGCAGTCGATTGTTAGTTTCCGATACGATCTTTTATGTCCGAGTGATACAGTCACTTGTGGTTAACTCGTACTATGAAGGGTGTTAAACTGTTCATTCGATAATTTTCGACAGTCATTTGTGGTTAACTGTTTAAACAATAACTTGTAGAAAGTGTCTGATACCGTTAATTCTGTGACGTATAGAATTATACAACCATTGATACAATAAATAATAAGATGATACCAAATCGATACTATATATTGATTCAATCATTGATGTAACTGTCGTGGTTGTTGTTTTTTGAATCGTTATCGCTCAACAACGCACAGAACATCGCTTTCAGTTGCTTTTCCACTCAAAGATTTTGCCTGCCCGTGACGTCATCAAGACCATAATATATGTTATTTATCACGTGACTTTTAAAAATAAAACTATAAATTTTTTAGCATGTTCGTGTTTCTACATTTACCAAGCTAACGTAATTTCCAATTTTTTCTCTCTATTTCCAGGGCTACAAGCGAGTGTCGGCACTATTGATTGGGTGCGACTTGTGCCCGGCGACTAATTCGTCGGGGCAACAAATCCAGTGTTTGTCAAATATGGCTGGGAGGACACCAGAGATTCGTCTGGTCAATCACGTGACGAACGGTGGCTTGCAGACTTTGTGGCGGGCACCAGTGGTGGTCTGACCTAGTTGGTAGCAGTGGTGGTCTGACTTAGTTTCTAACAGAGGTAGTTTGACCTAGTTTGTACCAGTTGTAGTCTGACCTAGTTGTTACCATTGGCAGTTTGACCTAGTTGTTACCATTGGTAATTGTATCTTTGCTGGCTTCGCCCGTTGAATGTTTTGCAACGACTAACATCCAAACTGTTCGCAGCCGCCTATGTCCCAACAGTTGTCAATAAACTTCATCCCATGAGTAGCCAGCGAAAGTTTGACAGCCGTTACCTATACCCTGACAAATTGGAAAACAGCTGATGCTATGCACTGACAACCACCTGCAGCACAGGTAACCAATGAATGCTAGGCACTGACAACCACCCTAAGCCGAGGCAACCAGCTGATGCTTGACCTCGATAACCACCTACGACAGAGGCAACCACTTATGCAATACATTGACAACCACCTACAACAGTTGTAACCACCAATACTCCGGCTGCTTGCATCTTCCGATATGTTCCCATTACAACTTTCTACATTATAAAATAATCAAAGTCTCACAGCTTTCAAACTTTATAATCTAATTACAAATTATTTTTAATCTGAAAAACAATTGCCTGAACCATATTACACTTTCCTGTAGAACCTAACAAAATAAAAATATTTTTAAAGAACAGCACGTCCCGAGATCAAATTCGATTTATTTCAAGCTTCGTCAAAAACGTCGTGAATATTTTAAAAACATATATCAAACCAACATCAACGCCAGTGCGTTTGTACGAAAATATAATCAGCACTTCCTTACTACACATACACAACATGATACAGCCTGCAGTGCATGTAATACATGTATGTAATTGTAGGAAGGCAACTCATAAATACACCAGCCCGTAATGGAAAGATTCCTGTAAAAAAACTGTTTTCTTCGGACATCGGAAATTCCATGAAAGATGACCCCGTCCCTTGACGCTGAACGTTTTCGTCATTTCAAGCTATGAATAAAATATGGTTGTAGGGACATTAGGTGCGGGGAGTTAAACATGAATGAATTCAAATAGAGAAAACTAATCAACGAACTTTAATGAGGGCATTGCGGTGCGTCATTGACGAAAATGTCTTGTTTATATGAACCATGAAGTAAAGTTTTTTTTTCTTTTATATCAATCCAGTGACATAAACTTCGAGTATATGGAGTTGAAATAAATAAACTTTTTTAATTAGTGCACTAAATGACCCGGTGAAGATGTCAACGCTGGGACAGAACTGGGTGACGCCCTCGGATTTTTCCAAGCCCGACCTCGTCATCTTCACCTACACCAACGAGTCGTCGATCTTCTCGTCCAACAACTCGTTGTCGCCGTGGTACAACGACTCCTCCACCAGCTCCCCCGACTCGTCCCCCTGGTGGTGGTGGTGGTCGCACTACCCCAGCGGCTACTCCTGGCCGCACATCATCTTCGGCGCCTTCATCGTCACCATCATCATCTTGATGATCATCATCGGAAACTTTCTCGTCATCTGGGCCATTCTACACGACAGGACTCTGAAAACGACCCAGAACCTTTTCATAATGTCGCTGGCGTTCGCGGACTTTTTCCTCGGGTTGATTGTGATTCCGTTTTCTTTAACGAACGAGCTAATCGGGTACTGGATCTTCGGCGTGATTTGGTGCGAGCTGTACAAAGCGATTGACGTCCTGCTGTGTACGGCGTCCATCATGTCCCTGTGTTTGATCTCCCTGGACAGGTACTGGTCCATCACCAGAGCTGTCCACTACGCCCGTCAGAGAACACGAAAACGTGCCGCCATCATGATCTTCACGGTGTGGTTTATTTCCGCTGTCGTCAGCATCCCGCCGCTGATTGGCTGGAAGCAGCCGACACGTGAGTCCAAGTGGGCCATGTGCGCGCTGAGCGAGGACATCGGCTACGTCGTGTACTCGGCGTTTGGTTCCTTCTTCATCCCAGCGTTCATCATGGTGTTTGTCTACTTCAAGATCTACCAGGCAGCCAAACAGCGAGCTAGGAAAAACGTCACCAAGGTCCCAACAACAGCGACATCAGCGGACAAACACGACCAGAAACACTCAACGGAGTCTAGCGTGACAGAACACGCCGGGCATAAGGAGTGCTCACAAGACATTGACGAGGATAATATGAGCATCCCACCGGACGTGCATGAAGCTGGGGGTCACACGACGGAAGAAACCGCCTGTGACACGGCCGGGGAAAGCGTGCTACCCACCACATCTGAAGACGAGGCGAGCATTCAGGTGAGGCGTGCGCGTGAGTTGGCGACCAGAGCCGCGCATGAAGCTGAGTACTCACACTTGTTGTCCACAGACTCAGACTCGAACGAGCCTGGAACTCGAGTCGTGATCAAAGTAGACAATGGTAAACCCGGGTTCGAATCCATTCCGGCGCGGGACACAGACGCAGTGAGCCATAAAACTGTTGTGATTTCATGCACGGACGAAACGCATACCGTGAAGGACGAGCACACTAACGGATCGCTGCGCCGTTTCAAAATTTTAGAACTTCGCGCCAACGGTAGCTCGGCCGTTGCCAGCGATGGTTCCACGGATGTCCAGAAACGAACAGTTCTGGAATCTTTACGCAGACGTCTACTGGTCAGAACCAGAAACAGTCGGAAAAAGAAACCGGCGACAACTCGCTCAGAGGGCGGGAACAAAGCCACGGATTTCCAGAGTGCCGAAAGACAGAAGAGAAAATTAGCCAAGGCTCGAGAAAGAAGAGCTACCGTCGTTCTTGGGCTTGTCATGGCTGCCTTCATCTTGTGCTGGCTGCCCTTTTTTGCCCTTTACTTATCGTCAGCGTTCTGCGCTGAGTGCATTCCCCCCATGGTATTCACTGTATTCTTCTGGATTGGCTACTGCAATTCGGCGCTCAATCCAATCATCTACACGATATTCAATAGGGACTTTAAGAGAGCCTTCCAGAAAATTTTGTTTGGGAGAAAACGAAGTCGGCGTTGAAAAAGTTAAAAAATTTTAAGAAACTTTTAAAATAAATTTCAAATGTACACAATTCTGTATACTCTTCTATCGCAAAATTCATGGTTATGTTTTAATTCGCTGCTGAATTGTGTATTGTTTTTGTATTATTTTTCTGTTTTGTTTTGATATTTTGTTTACTCTATCATCCCACACTGATGTTTGTTGATTGGATAAAGTGAGTTAAAGAAGGCGTGGTTAGTTTACGTTCATCATACACTGCAATATTGTTTTCACATTTCATACATGTCAATATACCCTTAAGTTCACTTTTAGATTAATTGTTTTTGCAATAAGAATAACTAAGTTAAAATTTAAATATATTTATTTTTCATTCATTGTGTGAAGAAAATTAACATTTCATAAACCATTGTTATTTGTTGAATCCAATTTTTGTTATGTTGGTTTTGCATTTTTTCACAAAACAGACATCTCGCCAACACAGTTAACCACGAGATAAACAACATCAAAAGTCACTTTTTCATCGTCACTTTACTGTGCAGGGTCACATTATGATAGGGCGGTGTCTCCTGAGCTTTAATAAACGGCCCCCATTTTGAGTGGCGCGGTTTAAAAAAGCGGTGCGGCTAAAAATGGCTACATTTCTTTTTAAAATTAAACCCTTCTGGGTAGAGTATTGGAGCACCGGAAATGCTTTTAGCTAAAATAGAATCGCTGCGCAAATGTAAATGAGTCATGAGCAAAGAGCTTTTTAGCACTTCAATTCTTGAGTCTGATATCGTTGGCCTATAACCCCAACAGAGGGGTGATGGGCCATGTTATGACATAAATAAGAAATAACTTGGGCTAGACGAGCTACATTTTACCAGGGGCGGAGCTAGGCTACTCACTCAGTCTAGTACTGATGTCAGAGAAGACACGACGACGAAAGAAATCGGGCTGCCAAGAAATTGATAGTTGAGGTATATTTATAACGATTTAAAAGTTTTTCGTTAGCGGTTTAGAGTACTATAATGATTAAATTGTCAAAATGTCCCATTAAGATGAGCAATCTGTATGTATAGAAATAATTATGTATATAAGAGGAGCTCTGTTTTCAGTGAAATGACTTGTTATTCTCAGCATATTCACAAGTAGAACTTGTGTTAGCGTTAATTTTACGATAAAACTATTCAAAGGTAAAGATATTTATCCACCGTACTGTAAATATGGCTACAGTATACGTTTTAAAATTCCATTCTACTCTTCCAATTTGGCGACATTTTCACTGACCTTATACAAGTGTGTACACTATCCCAACCGGTTATAGTAATTTACAGACATTAAGCTAGCTGAAAAAACTACAGCACTTAGCACCAATAGTTTAATGAAAATAAAACGATGTATTTTTAGTAACTGCTATTAATAATGTATGGTGTAATACCAAGGGAAACTTAAATCTCAGATCCGTTTCCTTTCTAGAATATTCCTTCCTATATGGAGAACAATGCAAACAGTCTCAAGTCCATTGACCTTAGGAGAGGCCGCTCACCCCCGGGCTGAAGATGTTTGTTATAAGATCGGGTGTCCTTCCTTGGAGGTGTTCGCCCTGATAAAATGGGTGTCTTCCCTTGAAGGCTATTGGAAATGTTTGGTACAGATAAAATGGGTGTCCTCCCTTAAAGGCTATTGGAGGTGTTTTGCCCTGATAAAATGGGTGTCCTCCCTTGAAGGCTATTGGAAATGTTTGGTACAGATAAAATGGGTGTCCTCCCTTGAAGGCTATTGGAAATGTTTGGTACAGATAAGATCGGATCTCAGGCCCTGTCGTGTTTTACACCTTGGGCGACAAGCCATTAGCTGCGCTTGGGGGTAGGAGGGGGGGGGGGGGGGCAGGGATAAAGTAAGTTAGGGCATGAACTTGTGGATTGATGTATAGGAGATATTTTCTTTGGTAGATTGTTTGTGGTGAGAGGTTTATTCTCTACAGGGATACATGTTTTCTTTGGTGCAGGCTAGTGTCTGTGGTGGTATGGATCTTCTCTTGTGGATCGTCTGTGGTGGTATGGATCTTCTCTTGTGGATTGTCTGTGGTGGTATGGATCTTCTCTTGTGGATTGTCTGTGATGGTATGGATCTTCTCTTGTGGATTGTCTGTGGTGGTATGGATCTTCTTTGGTGGATTGTCTGTGGTGGTATGGATCTTCTCTTGTGGATTGTCTGTGATGGTATGGATCTTCTCTTGTGGATTGTCTGTGGTGGTATGGATCTTCTCTTGTGGATTGTCTGTGGTGGTATGGATCTTCTCTTGTGGATTGTCTGTGGTGGTATGGATCTTCTCTTGTGGATTGTCTGTGGTGGTATGGATCTTCTCTTGTGGATTGTCTGTGGTGGTATGGATCTTCTCTTGTGGATTGTCTGTGATGGTATGGATCTTCTCTTGTGGATTGTCTGTGGTGGTATGGATCTTTTCTGGTGGATTGTCTGTGATGGTATGGATCTTCTCTTGTGGATTGTCTGTGGTGGTATGGATCTTCTCTTGTGGATTGTCTGTGGTGGTATGGATCTTCTCTTGTGGATTGTCTGTGGTGGTATGGATCTTCTCTTGTGGATTGTCTGTGGTGGTATGGACCTTCTCTTGTGGATTGTCTGTGGTGGTATGGATCTTCTCTTGTGGATTGTCTGTGATGGTATGGATCTTCTCTTGTGGATTGTCTGTGGTGGTATGGATCTTCTCTTGTGGATTGTCTGTGATGGTATGGATCTTCTCTTGTGGATTGTCTGTGATGGTATGGATCTTCTCTTGTGGATTGTCTGTGGTGGTATGGATCTTTTCTGGTGGATTGTCTGTGGTGGTATGGATCTTCTTTGGTGGATTGTCTGTGGTGGTATGGATCTTCTCTTGTGGATTGTCTGTGATGGTATGGATCTTCTCTTGTGGATTGTTTGTGGTGGTATGGATCTTCTCTTGTGGATTGTCTGTGGTGGTATGGATCTTTTCTGGTGGATCGTCTGTGGTGGTATGGATCTTCTCTTGTGGATTGTCTGTGGTGGTATGGATCTTCTCTTGTGGATTGTCTGTGGTGGTATGGATCTTTTCTGGTGGATTGTCTGTGGTGGTATGGATCTTCTCTGATGAATTGTCTGTTGTGATGTGGATCTTCTCTGGTGGATTTTCTATTGTGATACAAATCTTATCTGTTAGGGTGTAGCAAAAACACTATATGAATAACACACAAAAACTGAAGCTATCCAATTTAGATCTATCACATAAAGTGACATTTACAATTCACGTCCACATTGTAGATATATTTCAGTTCATGGCAAAAAGATGCAATCATTCAATAACACCAGCTGCAAGCATCAAATACAGTTTTAGATATTGCAAACGAGCATTTAAGCCTAAAACCCATTTAAATATACATGCTGTCTGATGTTATTATGGTAATTATTTTTACTCTTGAAAGCTTGAGCATTTTTAACAAAACTGACGATTATTTGATTAAGAAAAAAACACTTTAAAATATAAACGTTTGTGCTTGAAAATGAATGGTAAGAGTGGTGTTCTAGTCCATTATAGCTACCATTTACATACTGTAGCAACACGTTTATATTTCCAGCATGCTATTCTTTATTTTTAGATACAACAGAATGAGAAAGTGGCACCTTTTGACTGTAAAATAAACTGCATTTGGAGCATAATAAAATTATATTACTTTATATATAATATATATATATATATATATATATATATATATATATATATATATATATATATATATATATATATCGACATTTTTATGTAGGATGTCACTTGACCCAATCTTTACGTAATTTTAAAACTGCAATATATTTGTAGCTTTACAAAAAATAGCTAGACGTATATAACGTGTTACGTATGAGAGGAGGTGGATATGTTTATAGATTTTTCTATTGTTTATTCGCTGTTAGTTAACAGCAAGCGCATAGCTACATTTACAACAATACTTTACAAAGCTCGAGTTGTATTTGTGTATTAATTTTCAACTAAATAAACTACGGCACAACAAATGATATTATACTTACCCGGCGTATGTTAGGATGTCTGTTATTTTGTTGATGTTTGTCTCTTTTTATCAATCGTAACCTGACAACGTGCACTTAAACTCAACCTTTCCATGACTCACTACGTGGAAGCCATCACTCACTTATCATTGTGAAATGAATTTCCCATTGAAAACAATTATGAGAAATAAATGAGAAAAAAAATGTTTATCATGTGTTTGTCGTCAATTTATTCAGAGTTTTAAAGTGCTTGTGGTTGTACTTAGCGCGCGCGCGCGTGTGTGTGTGCGTGTGTGTGTGTGTGTATGTGCGTGTATGCTTGTGATTGTATTCAAAGTTCTGCAATACATATAAATGCCTTCAGTGTGAGTGTCCTTCTGAGTGTATTCAGAGTGACAATGTTTATGATTGCATTCACTGTGTTACAAATGCTTGCGATTGTATATTTAAAACCTTCCTCAACAATTATGTTTGACAGATCAATTTTGTTACATTTCGAAAAAAATTCTTTTTTTTGTGAGGCTTCAAGGGAAATAGCTTGGATCGGTGAAGATGGAATAAGTAAAAAGTTGGAGGGGTTTTTTTTTCAGTTTGAAAAGGGCAGCGCTTGTTGGCTTTTGGGCGGGTTTTGTTTTGTTTTGGGATCTCTCTCACACAAAAATTTAAATATTCAGCACGAAGAATCGACTTAAGAGCTAATGAAAATGGATATATTTCTTTAGCACGCTAGCGTGTGTCAATCAAATAACTACGAATTTTATGGCTTTGGTGTGGGGAAAGAAAGTTGACAATTTACCTATCAGGAAGATGGAGTAAGACAGTCAGTTTATGAGGGGAGGATAAACAACAGTTAACCTGTGAGTGGAATTGGAACAGCTTTATTATTTTATGAGTGGGGAAGGAATAGCCAACTTCACTTTTGAGGAGAAGGAATTTTACAGATAACACGAAGAAAAAGATGATGAAAATAAGAATAACAAAGTCAACTTATAGGGTGAAAAAGGGATAACACAGTCAACTTATGGGGGGTGGAAGAAATAACACAGTCAACTTATAAAGAAGTAAAATGAATAAGTCAACTTATATGGGAAAAAGGAATAACACAGCCAAATTGAAGTTATCGTTAGTCAAAAAGCTAATTCAACACTAAATATTTTAAGAATAAGAACTGTAGAAATAGTTGGTTTTTTTTTATTAATTAAAAATTAGAACTAAAAGTTAGCTGGATTTAAGGTTAAATGGTAAATTGTTATATGAACCAAATAGACTTAGCTATCAACGCCTTTATTTTTTTATGCATTTAAGGTCAATAGTAAAGTTTTATATGAACCAAGTATATTAGCTATCAACACCTATATTTTTACATGCATTTAAGGTCAATGGTAAAGTTTAATATGAATCAAGTAGACTTAGCTATCAACACCTATATTTTTACATGCATTTAAGGTCAATGGTAAAGTTTTATATGAACCAAGTATATTAGCTATCAACACCTATATTTTTACATGCATTTAAGGTTGATGGTAAAGTTTAATATGAACCAAGTAGACTTAGCTATCAACACCTATATTTCTACATCCATTTAAGTTGACGGTAAACTGTTATATGAACCAAGTATATTAGCTATCAACACCTATATGTATGGCGTGAAGGGGCTGATTAAGTAATCGATACGCTAACCTGTAGCTGGCTATGATGAGATGGGAGAACCTTGTATGACGGGTCCTAAAACACGTTCCATGACTAAATTCCCTGCAACTGTTCCCTTCAGTTCCCTGCTGCCGGCCCCGAGATGGACTCAGTCAACTTGTATGACACAATTCTGGCACAAATTCTGGCTCCATTAATAGGGCCTATAGTGTTAAATGACATTGGGATTTTTTTTAGAACTGTTTTAATCTGAATAATGATAAACGTTGAACAAATATTTATACATAAATAAAACAGGGGAGAATCTATCGTAATATGGCAAGATAATTTTATTCGGCTTTCGTTAAATGTGATGCTATCTTTATTGATAAAAGTGCATTATTGAAAAAAATATAATAGTGTAAATAAAAAACAAATGAAATAATACAATATGAAAATAACAAATGCAACTTAATTTTAATTCATTTTAAAGATAAAAATATTTTGTGAATGGCGCAAAACGGAACAATTTAGGGGCTGTGGATTGATTTTTATGTAACAAAATTAAAGTTCAATAAAATAAAACCAACCTTTAATGAAGAAATTCCTCATTTTACTAAATTAATTATTTCAAACGGTGTAGCAGAGCGTGAGTTATGTATGGGCCAATTAAGACAACACAAATCATTTTTAAATTGATTGTTTTTTTTTTGTTAATGTTTAATATCAATGTAAATTTCTTTAATTAAATAAATTTAATGAACCATGCTGTTGCGATACATTTTTTTAATTAATTAATTTTGGATGGAACATTTAATCATCTTGAAAATATTTTTGTGTCTTTTACAAGTGGGAACAGAATTTAGGTCTAGTTTGATTCGCTTGTGTAGTAATACTGAGCGGTTTTCGTGCGTTATACAAATGTTGTATTGAGATCTATTTGTGCGTCATACAAATGTTGTATTGAGATCTATGTGTGCGTCATACAAATATTGTATTGAGATCTATTTGTGCGTCATACACATGTTGTGTTGAGATCTATGTGTGCGTCATACAAATGTTGTATTGAGATCTATGTGTGCGTCATACAAATGTTGTACTGAATTGTAAACGTGCGTCACACATAGGTTGTACTATTTGTATTCAGTGTCAAATACCCTGTAATGTGTATTTATGGGTCGAACGAAGATTTTTTTTTAAATGCTCAAATCCCAATATAGATTTGCATTAAAAAAACACAAACTTTACATTCCTTATGTATTCCTTCCAATTATAAACAACTTAAAAACGAGATAATTTCTTACAAATGTGCAATCACATTTTATTGAAATATATCATAGAAGAGGGACGGAGTGGCTGCTGAACCGAAAGTCTCCAGTTACCATCCCATTCTCAACAATCCGTATTTCCGTAGTCCAGCTAGCTCTGATTGGTACCTGACTTGTGGTAGGGAAGGTAAAAACAAATGGACATAGTGCTGACCAGAGGCGTAGCGTGGGGGGGGGGGGGCGGGGGTGCGGATCGCACCGGTTGACACCATTTAGGCAAGGCAAAAAAATCGTAACAAATATAGAGAAAACTTTGAGGGGGGTGCAAATCGAAAGTTTGAGGGGGGGGGGGGTGCAAATCGAATCGAAAGTTTGAGGAGGGGTGCAAATCGAAAGTTTGAGGGGGGTGCAAATAAAAAATTTGTCCCCGGGAAGGGTCGCTGCGCCTCTGGGGGGTGACACCATTAAGTGCCGCACCGGGTGACATCCGACCTCGTTACGCCACTGGTGCTGACTACACTATCTCAGAAAAATAGTTGATCTATAGGATATGTTGAGTATGATATATATATATATATATATATATATATATATATATATATATATATATATATATATATATATATATATATATATATATATATATACGATATATACTGAGCTACAGACTTGCAATATTATTCATCTTTTAAGAGCTACCGTAAAATCTTTAAAAATGTGGCCTCTTTTATGTACAGTGTGCACTTCTAAATGCTGCATTGGCTAAAGAATATTATTCGCGAATCAATTGCCGTTCTCTGCTTCAAGTAGAAAAATATTAACAAAGTTAAGTTCTACAGTGTGGAAAGTTGAGAATTAGAAACCGGCTAGATTCTACAGTCTGGAAAATGTTTGGATGAAATACCTACACGCATCACAAAACAACTGCCACAAATAAGTCTGATCTTAACAACCTCCAGCAACATGATAAATTGTTGCTCATTTATTACACCGCTAGATATAAAACACCTAATGCTAATCACATAGCTTTTAAATTTAAACTGTATTTTCTTCGTTGTCATTCCTCTAGATCAGGTGGATTAAAAGGGTTTCGGTAATTTAAGTTACAGTCCGTAACTTTGAATAGCATTGAATAAAAAAAGAACGTATTCCAGAATAAATGTATAATGTAGTGAATCTAAATGAAAGACCTCATTCTGAACAAATCGTTCAACATTATTCAAAGCTTTCATATCGATTTGTTTCAGATTAAAGAAACGATAACGTTGATAGTCCACTTAATCACGTACATCAAAAACTCATATACAATTTGAGATCAATTCAATACAGCAATTGAACTATATGAACGTCAGAAAACTGCTTAGCTGGCTAAAATTGTGAACTTATTCCTCCTTAATCTATCTATAATCTTGTGAGTCCTTCTCAGTGGGTTGGGATTGGCTAAGCTACTAGAGAGGAGCCGTAATTTTTCCTGCAACGAAGATGTTTTAAGGCGCAGATAGTTACTTTACAACATCAACATCCTTTGTTAAAGGATTAAGGAGATGATTTTAAACCTAATAGCTGTATCATAAATTAAGCATTGGTATTAACTTAATCTTTGAATTCAGATTCACTGCATTCTTATTGACTTCAACATTTCTACACATCTAAACCCAACATTACAAACATACATTAAAGCTAGCATTACTAACATACACTAAAACTAACATTTCAAACATACACTATAACTAACATTACTAACACACATCTAAAACCAACATTACTAACACACATATAGAGCCAACATTACTAGCATACACTGTCTCCACCATTACTACATGTTCGACATCAACATCATCACATCTCTAATCTTCTAAACATCACTGTATCTCTGACGGAGATGTTAGCTCAACAATAGTTCGATGTCCCCATTGCTACAGGTAAAAAGCTAACATCAAACATCTCTATTCATAACATCACAACATCATAGCCATAACATCACAAAATCATAGTTATAACATCACAACATCTTGAGTCACGAGACCAAAACATATCTAGTAATAACATCACAACATCATAACATACACAACATCATAGCCATAACATCACAACATCATAGTTATAACATAACATCTTGAGTCACGAGACCAAAACATCTCTAGTCATAACATCAGCGTCTCGTTAACCTTAAACATCACCACAACATCCAACCTTTCATCATAATACAACATTCCTCATCACGTAATCCAACACCTTTTTATCCCAACATCTGCCAACCTTCTATCGATACATAAATGATCCCAACTCTAACCCACCATGACCAGTGTTTCTTCCAGACTTTTTTCTCCGGGGGGGGGGGGGGGGAGGGCACGTAAAATTTTCGGGGGGGGGGGGGACGGATGTATATATTTTCATTTTCTATATAAATTCCATTTCGTTAGGGGGGGGGGGTGACCACCTACGTCACCGCCATTTCTCGAAAGCCCCACCTCATACTTCCACGCCTTCCCTTTTTAACTCGAGCAATAAACCTTCGTGACTAATTAAAAACAACGCGTTGAAATAAAGCAAATTACCGCCCCTTTAAGATAAGTGTATGGTAGTGTTGCGACAAAAAATGGCGGACAATTATCGTCTGCGACTTTTCCTCACGACATTAACCTTTACCAGACGCGATGAAACGGCCGACAAATCGGCGGCTAAATTTCCTGCGAATTTAAATCGTGAAGTTTATTCCCAGGCGATAATTGGTCGAAAAATTAAGTACTTTGCCGGGTTAGCTTGACCCTAAAGTGGTGCGTCAGTCGTTATGGGGTTAATCGGCAAACCTACGGATGGTGGTACAGTTAAATGAAGCAGAACCCATTGGGTTAACTTTGTTACATCTCTTAACGTGGCTGAATTAATTATTTTGCAATAGGTACTGCAGTACTAGAACTGAGGCATAGCTCTATTTTATAATAGGTACTACAGTACTACCAGTGTCCGCCCCCCCCACCCCCGCCCCGAAAAATTTAGTCCGCCCCCTTCCGGAGAATTAGATCTGAAAGAATCGCTGGGGCTAAACAGTAGCTACGAATAATGGTGTTTTCCGTGCTAATGCTTTGTAAAAAACAGGTTTTAGTTAGGATCACGGTCATTATTCCTTACATTTTCTTTGTTCTTAATTGCAATTTGGAGTGGATTTCCTTCAACTTAATTTTTACGCATCTATCTGCAAGGCAGTTGTTTGATTTTGGAATTTTTTTTAGCTAATGAGCTTTATCTGGAAGCCTGTATCCAGCATAACAAGACAGGCCCTCACCTGGAATCCACAAGGCAGGAGAAAGAGAGGCAGACCAAGAAAGACCTGGAGACGTGACCTGGAAGAAGACACCAAGAAGATTGGATACACCTGGGGACAGTTGGAGAGACTAGCCCTGGACAGAGACGTCTGGAAAGCTCTTGTCAGCGGCCTATGTCCCAGTAGGGACGACAGGCAAACATGACATGACATGAGCTTTATCTGCCCGGGGTCCGAACTAAGGACATATTGAGTTACCAACTATGAGCTCTTCCTCCCGACAATTCAGTCATCCCATCATCAACTAATATCAACTGGGGAAAATAACTTTACCGAAGACATGTTGACTTATCATAAAATATTACTTAAGTCTTTAATATTCCTTTATTTTGAAGTTGTAGTAAGATACAGATTACAACCCAGTGCTCTAGTGTGGTACAGCTAGCCGCATCAAATAGGTTGTATGCAACCCAGTGCTCTAGTGTGGTAGAGCTAGCAGCATCAAATAGGTTGTATGCAACCCATTTCTACCGTCATTATACGCCCTTAAGGTCCTTAAGATTTAAAAAAAAAAAACGAAAACCTCAGCCAATCAATGAAAAGGACAAGCAACTCTAGTTAGTGTACCCGTGTAGGGGTAGAAAAAGAGGTGGGGGGGGGGGGGTCAGTGGGGGGAGGGGATGGGAAGGCCAGATATTTTTTTTAAACTGCTTTTAATATCTCCTCCATTCACTCCTGAATCTTCATCGGTTTTCTTCGTTTAATTCTATCTATTGACGAATTTTTATTGAATTTTTTTTTATTCCTGAATATCCATGCTTACAATTTAAAGTTCTTTTCAAACGAAACTTATTTTAAGGGAAGAATGGCCCTAATTAAAAATGTATTAAGCAGCTTAATTAACTTTAAGTGGGTGGAAGAGTTATGTAAAGTAGCGATATTTTATGAAAGGCCCCAATCCGTATATCTAATATTGAATTACAATAAAATATTGTTGATAAACCAAAATCAACCTTATAAATATCAACAATGCTGATGTTTCAAACGAGCTATTTTTACTTGGTTGTTTATTGACTCGAGTGAGACCCAATGCAATCGATGCTTTATTTTTTAAACAACGTATCATAGATGCCCGCGGCGAATATTTTTTTCACTGAAATATTGAATCCATTAAACAAACATCATCACACGAACCTGGTCCCAAATTACCTTTCAAGTCAAAGAATCCGGTGAACTTTGATGAAAGTTTCTGTTTGTGGGCATTGGGAAAAACAAACTCCTGCGCGAGGGTTGATCGTTTTGGTGCAAGGTCCGCGCATCACGTGACGACAAGGTCCAATCTGATTGGTTGCTTGAACCTGTGTCGCACTGTGCTTTGATGTCGCACGTCGGTGTGTATGACGACACCGTAGTTTTGAAGATTGAGCAACTCCATGCTCGTGTACACACTCTCAAACTTCCCTCCCACACGTTTCCACTTGTGGCAATTCCCTCACACCTCTAACTCACACCCCTTTTCTAATTATACAGCTACCAATTAAACTCATACCCTCCTCCCTACCTCACCCTCCTCTTACCCAATCCCACCTCATTGTACCTCCCCTTTAACTCGCACCCTCCTCCCTGTCCCACCCTTCAACTCACGTTCTCCACCTTACCCCCACCCCCTTCAACTCACGTTCTCCACCTTACCCCCACCCCCTTCAACTCACGTTCTCCACCTTACCCCCACTGCCTTCAACTCACACCCTCCTCCCTACCCCACCCCCTTCAACTCACGTTCTCCACCTTACCCCACCCCCTTCAACTCACACCCTCGTCCCTGCCCCTTATCCCACCTCATCGTACCCCCACCCCTTCAACTCCCACCCTCCTCTCTTACCCAATCCCACCACCTTGTACCCCCCCCCCCCCCTTCAACTCCCTCCTCCCTTACTCGCCCCCATTCATCATCCAGTCCCTGGGACCAGCATCTATACATGTAAATTAATGGGAAATCTTCTCAAATTAGATTTCTAGAATTGTGTTGTCGAGGATTGGGAGACGCCACGTAAGGGAAGTAAGCCATGAAATGCCCGTCAAGTCGGGAAATAAGGACAGACCGCTTTACGGTTTCCCCGAGTAATTAAAATATAATTACCCAGTGTTAACCCGTTTAGACGAACACAATCCCAACTGCAAACCAGTCACGTCACCCATGCATATTAATGACCCATTAGTCCTTGCATTAAGCCGTTACGGTTAAAATATTAACGAGATTTAATTAACCACTTTTCGACCCCTCGACCCCCGTGACGTAGGAGTATAAATAAAGTTTTATTTTTTTCTCATGCACTCTACATCGTTCGACCAGTTGAAATGCTGTGTTCGCCCTGGGCTGGAACGATATTTGAGGAGAATCGATTATGCTGTCTAGAAAACACGGCCACTTAAACCTCGCCAAAAATCAGATTGTAGAAGTTGAGTCGGTATATAATTTTCAACTTTTTAGATTGTAGGAGTTGAGTCGGTATATAATTTTCAACTTTTTAGATTGTAGAAGTTGAGTCGGTATATAATTTTCAACTTTTTAGATTGTAGAAGTTGAGTCGGTATATAATTTTCAACTTTTTAGATTGTAGAAGTTGAGTCGGTATATAATTTTCAACTTTTTAGATTGTAGGAGTTGAGTCGGTATATAATTTTCAACTTTTTAGATTGTAGAAGTTGAGTCGGTGTATAATTTTTAACTTTTTAGATTGTAGAAGTTGAGTCGGTATATAATTTTCAACTTTTTAGATTGTAGAAGTTGAGTCGGTATGTAATTTTCAACTTTTTAGATTGTAGAAGTTGAGTTGGTATATAATTTTCAACTTTTCAGGTTGCAGAAGTTTCAGAATGTAGAAGTTGAGTTGGTATAAAATTTTCAACTTTCGAATAAAATTTCTAAATGAGTGCACATATTTGATTGTGGCTAATACTATTATTGTAAAACCAGGCTCAGTATAACAAAAGTTATCAAACCAACCTCAGGCTTGAGTTAGACTCCAGGACTCAGCTTTTATGGATACCTGACTCATGTTACGAAAGGCAAAGACGGACGGGAATAGGTTCATTTGTGTGCCGCGGTCACAGAAACAGAGGAACAGACAGCCTCAGTATTATAACGTTATTTTAAAGGCATTAACATGGTATTTCAGTTTAAGGTCGCCATTACAGGAAAGACAAAGAAAGATTACTGAAGTATGTCACAACATTTATAAAATATGGTCTGTTCTTCAAAACAGGATAGAACCAATTATAAATCAACAAAACAAACTGTTAGGCCTAAGCCTGAATTATAGCTTTACAAAATACAAAAAGGGAAAACCATTAACGTCTTTTAAAAGTTATTCTACTCAAAGCATCTCAATTCTTAAATTATTGTGTTACGTTTAGAGAACGCGTTTTAACTTTCAGAAAACCAGACACGCTAAATTTTTATGTACGAGAAATTTTCGAGACTTTCCGGCTTGAAAACTTGTATTAGACCATGAACAAGACAGGTCGCACCGCCCAGCACTGAAGAGTTACACTGAACATGTTTGCCAATAAATTGTTCTCTTGTGTTAAATCGAATCAAGAATCCTAAAAAACTCATTAAACAAAGGCCATTACTGCTAATAAATCTTAAAGAACATTCAATAAAGACCGCTACAGCAAATAAATTCTGGTTAAAGTTTGTCGTAAGTTATAATTTATTATTTCAACCGTCGCCTTCTAGGACTTCCGCTGCTGATTACTGACCAAACGATTTGATTGCTTGTTGTTAATGGGATGTGACCACTGAAGGGCTATACGTGGTTCTCATCAATGGAGAGGTTCTGTTCCTGAAAATTGCGAATTCGAGGTCCCCTTTCAAATTTTAAATCGAACTCGTTATACCAGGACTGGATCGATACTAGTACTTGACCGTCCACAATTGTGATTATCGATTACGGGACAAGGAATGTTTTTCTTGAAATTTATCCATTGTTACATGGAGTAGAGAACGCTTTAGTGGGTGGGAACGGTTTTAAAAAACAGGCATCCAATATCGCAGTGTGTATCGATAGAGGAGAGTTTGGAAGATTAGGTCCAGCAAACGTAGAGTGTTGCCACGTTGGTACCTAATGTATCACACGGTAAACACATTTGTCGCTCAATAAATCATTGCTGGAGTTGTTGTTTTTTTAATCTCTTGTTTATGTCAACACAAGTGACATACGGTCTACGTAAATAGTCACACGCGTACACGCATAAATAGATTTTTAAAAGTATTTAAACATGTTTATATATATATATATATACATTATATACACATGTATATATATATATATATATATATATATATATATATATATATATATATATATATATATATATATATATATATATATACCTATTTATTTATAGTAAAATATCCATCTTCTGTGTGTAGTTGAAACTTGTGGCATATGTGTGTAGTTTATGACTGCAGATTTAAAACTTCTCCACCCCGATATGTGGTTAGACGGACGTCTCCACGTAAACCCTTGCGTGTCTTTCACAAGAGCTAGACCCTGGCCTACAGTACGTGGGCGCTAGCTTAACGCATCGTTTCGTGGCATCAAGGATCGATTGATATGGCGGATAGGATAATCATCTCATTGATTGGTTTTAATACACACAGATTTATTCAACCGTGAGATAAAAGTGTGAGCCTTTTATTATAAAACTGATTTTACATCTAAAACATAATCACATATTTAAATATATCTATACATATAATATACAATTTATATATAGATCTATAGATCTATATATATATATATATATATATATATATATATATATATATATATATATGATATAGGCTTATATTATAAAATATTTTTAAATATTTATATATTATATATTATATATATTATATAAATATAATATATATTTGTATAATATAAATAATATGTGGATCTGTATAAATATGTATTGAGAGAGCGCAGAAAAGAGAGAGGGAGAAGGTAAACTAGAGAGAGTGTGAGGAAGGTTGTGAAAGTTTGTGAAATATAAAGAAAGAGAGAGAAAGCCTGCATTACCAACCTACAATCATCCCCCCCCCCCCACCCTACACACACACTATCCGCTGTTGTAAATTGCGTTCTGCTTTAGCTAGTACATCACATCCGGTTCATACCGCGCCTTGCCGTCCGTACATTATATTGGCAGTTGACAAATCGTTCAGTGTCCTATCAATCAAGCGATCACCACCCCCACGGCCCGATACTATTGCGCTGCTGGTGCATTACCTCGGCTGCTGTTCCATCATTACTTTATAGTCCATGTTTGGTGAAGGCGCGCGAATGAACACTGCCAATTCTATTTTTTTTTTTATTTCCTGTTTTTCAATCTGAGGTTTACTGTAATGGTGTAAAAATGCCATCGATGTAAAAAAAAAAAACGTATACACTTCAGTGTTATTTTGAAAAAAAAACAACAAAATAGCAATGTAATTATTCTTTTGTTCTTACTGTTGTTGTGATGTATTTTTAGACCAAAAAATTCAGAGAAATTGAAACTTCAATCATTTTTGTTTTATCTTATCTTGGTTTTTTGTTGTTGTCTTTTTTTAATGTTATAATTTTAAGCGATGTCTTGAATTTTAAGAAACATATTTTTTTATATTTTCTGGTTCTCATAAAATTATTCCTCAAAAAAACTTTTGCGAAAACATCCTTGATCTAAATATTTTTCCCATAAGGTGGATTCCCTTTATTATTTTTGTTTTTATTTGGTTCGTCTGTAGTTTTTTTATCTGTGTTTTTGGACTGAATACGGTTAATAGGAATTCAAAAAAAAGAAAGTCTTAAATTAAACATTTATCTTTTCCATGTAAAAATATCATTCAAGTTTTTTTGGGTAATTTTAAACATTGTTTTAATTCAATAAGTAAACAGCAGAACTTAATCAAAGTACACTTAGTAAATATGAGAACGCACAGTACAATATACGACATTAATAAATATGGGAACGTACTGTACAAATACGACATTAGTAATAATGGGAACGTACTGTACAAATACGGCATTAGTAATAATGGGAACGTACTGTACAAAATCGACAGAGCTGACTCAAAAGCCAGGCTTATTTGCCTGAATATTGTCTGCAACCAACAACAAGTTCTAGCAGTAAAAAGATCGCGCTTGTCTCGTCTGCTGATATCGCCTGACCAAGTTGGTGCCATTACCGTCAAACTTATGAAACAGCTATGACAATCATTTATCATCCGGATTTTTCCAAGGCCAGATCTTCCTTCCATTTCCGCCTGATTTCCTACACAGATATAAAAAATATATATATAAAGAATTCCATTGCTCTAATTTTATCCGGCCACTGCTATAACCTGCCACATTGGACGCTAATCTTCAATTTGTATACATTGATCAACTTTGTCTGCCTCCTACTTGCTTTTGGCACGTCCTAAATTATTTCTTATATTTCATTTTCTTCCTTTTCCATTTTCGATTCCATGTACATGCAAACTTTTACTTTACTATTTTATTTGTCTGTTTTCTGTCTTAATACAAGCTTTAACTAATATTTAAATTATTTAAATTATTTATCATTAAAATAAAAAAATATCGAATCACTTAAACTCCCCTCCACTTGAGGCGATATTTAGTACAAAAAATGAAATTAGTCAAGTTTCCTGAAATTTCCTAAGGATATTTAAAGAGATGATTTTAGTTGAACTAGAGATTCCTCCTATTCTGAACAATTATTTACTATTCAGGAAAATCAAAATTTAAAACCGTAGTTAGTTAATATATGATTAAATCTTGCGAGATTTACAAACAATCTATTTAAAGGCAAAATGTAAACATCGTTCTAAAATAATTCTTTAAAATATATTACTTTAAAAGCTATTAAAAGTTATTATGACTTTTTAAAATCTTAAAGTGGTTAAAAAATGCATTCCCATAAATAGATCCCAAAGTTTATGTCCCATTCGACAAGTTTACCAAAGACTTATTAAAATGACTCTTTAAAATGTATTACTTTAAAAAAGATTGTGCTTAGCTAATGCTCAAAACCAAACAAATAGGAAATAAAACATTCCGATAACTAGATCTCAAAAGCTTGACCAAATAGCTAGGTTAGCCCAAGATTAAACTTTTTGAATTTATACCATACTCGGCTGATTTGTGCTGGCCCCAAAATCTGGATACCACGGCCCCGGAAAGTGGCGAGTGGGGGCCCCAGAATCTGACTCTATTAACATCACTGCTGTTGGCAAAAGGTATTCATCACCCGCTGTGTTTGATTCCCACCCTCCCTCCCCCACTAGCTGAAGGTCCTAAGATACTTTATGGACACATTTTTGTACGTGCTAGGCCAAAATTAATTAAAATTTACTTACTTCAACTTCACAAACTATTGAATTAAAATGTTTGTAAATGTTTGTAAACGTTTTACTCGATAATAAAATGAAGAAACTGCAGGACTCTGTTAACTGGAGTAACATGACTGTGTAATTGGATCATCTCTGAAGACAAATAGTAGACTATTGATATAAACAAATAACCAACCTGAAATATAGTTCATGTTTCCCCAAATCGCAACTCGATACCCTGATGTAATATTTCTATCACTTTTTTACTTTCTCGTATATACGAAGTATAAAGAAAGTCTTGTAATCGTACAAAAAAAATCGAGATTTTTACAAATCTCGACGTTTTAGGGCTCCCTGAGTCGGAAAAACATAATTTTGCAATCTTGTCCGTATGTCTGTGTGTCTGTGTGTGTGTGTGTGTGCGTGTGTGTGTGTGTGTGTGCGTGTGTGTGTGTGTGTGTAAACACGATAACTTGAGCACCGTTACAGTTAGTATTATATCAAAATCGTAGATCCGTATCAACGTTTGAGCGATTTCCGATAACCGGAAGTGGAACTTTTTCTACTAGATAAATGAAATTTCACATGTAAGTAAAAGTTCTAATTCTCTGCCTTCTATCAAATTTTGAGTAATTTCCGTTGACCGGAAGTAGTAATTTACGCTATTTCCGATTTCTCAAAAAAACGCATGTGAATTTGTAAAGTACTAATAATATCCCGCACTATTATGCACATTTTATTTGGCGTTCACTTGGCGTTCAATTCTTTTTTTATGAGATTATATTCTATTATAAAAAGTTTAAGTAAATAAAAATGGATTAAAAATATTGTCTATGTCCCGAGTTGCCATCCCCCGTAGTGTTATATTAGAATATTCTAGAAGGTTTAGGGGAGATCACTCCCGGTTTATTATTGTCAGTCTTTGATTGTCATGTCGAGAAAATATCACACACAAATTAAACACCTGACGGGTGATTAGCTTTTAGATGTGGTGGAAGAGGGGGGTGAGGGATTATTGATGTAGTTAAATTAATCCATTCGGTTCTGCCAGTAATTAATTTCTTGATTACAATTTTTATTGTATGCAAGTAATTAAGGTGATGTTAAGAAAGCACTAGATATGGTCAATATACATTACACAAAACGAATCTTAACTGCAATAGTGTACAGTCTACTAGTACTACCGAAAACGTTAATAAGTGCAAACTTATAGAAAATCAAATAGCATATGGATTATACAGTTAAACGTTGACATATCATTATAGTTACACATATAGACATCACTGTGGTTAGTTTAGGAAACTTTTATAGTTTCATATTTAGACGTCATGACTGTTATACATATAGACACTATTATTACTACCTATTAAATATCAATAAAATTACATCTTTTAGTCAAGATTATTGTAACACATCTAGACACTATTAAAGCTAAGCATGTATAACTATTTCACTAAATTCATTATATTTCAACACCCATATCATCATTTGGGACGGAGTGGTCTAGCGGTAGAGAGCTGGACTGCTAACCCGTAAGGTGGGTGGGCATAGCACTTAGAACAACATCCATTTATATGCAGAGGTCAAGGAACATATGAACTACTTCACCTGCCAAATGGGTCTTAAGATCTGAAAGCAGAGTCTTCCTTAACACACAAAAAAAAAATTAAGTTATACATACATTTTAGTTGCAAGTGTGAAACTTGATGTTATCTTAATGCAATGTTGCCTTAAAAATTATTTTATTATGATGTCATAATGAAACTATATAATCATAAAACCAAGTCCGAATTGTTAGAAAAGCTTTTTTAAAGTTACACAGTGATAACGGTCTGTTGATGTAGATGCTAATCTAATGATATATTGAAAAACCTCAATCTGGCATTTATTTTGAAAACCATCAGTACAGGATTTTGAAAATAAAAAGGATTTTTGTGGCCTTTCTCGTTTCTTAATTTTAAAAATTTTAAGTCTCATTTTTTCAATTTCACTTGTTTTTGTTTGTCAATATACTTAAACGATTGACACAATTCAAAAATACGAACTCCCATCTTCATTGCAGACTATAATAAACGATAAAAGACACGAAGTGACCCCGGGTTATTATTTTTATCGATTAATATTTGCTCTTTTTTGCCTTTAATTTTATTGAGCCCGTGCCCTGCAGTTGTCAGCCCATCATCAACTGCTAGCCAGGGGCTTTGCGAGCTGAGGAAATAATTTGAAACGCTAAAATGATTTTGTCTGTTTGCGAGAAAAAAAGTTGTGTAAATAGAGCCAAACTTCGCAAAATAAAGTTGTGTAAATAGTGCCCCTGTGTGGATGCCCTTTCTGGAGTTGCGTCAAGTCAACGAAATATGTTTAGGTAAGGATGGAGTATATATTTAATAGCGGAGAGCTCTACTGTTTGCCAATATATGAATGCCATATAATTATGAGGATAAGCAATCTGGGAAACAAACTTGATGTTTTGGAGAATTGCCAAAAAAACCGGATTCAAACATTTTTTTTATATCAGATTATATATTTTATGTATTTTTTTTTTACATTTTTGTCAGATTTTTGTGATGTTATTAAACTTTATTAAAATATTTCAATAAAGATTATCCAGTATGCGTAGAATATTTTGTTTTACTTGAGGATTAATTTTTACATAAACGAAAGTAATAATAAAAAATTAATTTAAAAAAATCTATAAAAAAAACTTTTCTAAATCACATCTAAATACTTTAAGTCTTTTGATGTATTTTCAATTGAAATAATAGAAAAGAAACGAATAAAATCGTAATTTTTTTTAAGTTAAGATTTTTTATCCAAAAAAAAAACATGTATTCCGCTTTTGCTTGGAATTTAAGCCAACTTTTTTTAAAACTTCTAAACATAGTGAACGCCCATAAAATAGCCAAGTAAAAAAAAAAAAAGCTCCCTTTAATCAACTGAGGAAAAGCGCGATGTTGGAACCGTTTGGGCCAGGGAAAAATTTCATAAAGGGCTCCTGTGATCTATTGTAACGCTGCGTGACGTCACCGCTTCTCCAATAGAACTCTTTTGGGGAAAAAGTTTGCATTCCTTATGTCAATATCCTCTTCTGGTGTCGCGTCGTTTGAGACAATCCCTTGAAGGGTTGCAGGTGCCTTCCCGCTCACATATGGCGACTGGCTTGTTTTACAATGTTTTATGTCAAGCTTTTACTGTAAGAACCATGGACCGTCAGTTGTTTATTTTTAGAGTCGAAAACAATGTACAAAAATATCTTTCAAGCTTTATTTTAATTTCGCAACCATTTTTTGTGCAATTTTTACAATTTTAAAATCATTTTTAATAACAATACAAATTACCACTAACTAAACCATTGAAAAGGTTCAACACATGCCCATTGAGCTAAAAGCTAAAGAGAGAGAGACAAAAAAAAAAGTAAAGCGTTGGAAATCAGAAACATTTGCATTGATTTTTATAAAGAAAAAGGGATGAAATATAGGCTTGAAATACAATCATTTTAAATGAAAGAGGAAAGTTCCAGCGCAGTGCATCTGCATCTGAATATGTTTGGCATATTTTTAGTTAATAAATTAGACAAGCGACCTTAAAGGATGAGAGGTGTCAAATGCCGAAAATAAAAAGAGAGAATATAACTTCTCCATAAGGGGGGAGAACAATGATCCCAAGAGAACAGGGAGGTAATATGGTTCAGTATAGATTCTTAAGTAGTTATGCATGAAACCCAAATGATAAAATCTTTGTAAAAGTGCGCATTTTGGAAAATAAATTTCAGCTCAGATCTATGAGGCTCTACACTTTCCAAAGGTAAAAACACTACATTAAACAAAAATGTTTCACATCGATGATATAATTTTATTAAGTGTTCTTAAGGCAAACTATAAATTTAATATCTAGAGTAAAAATTTGTAGTTAAATTCGTTAAATCAGATTTATCGAAACTTTAATTTATACAAGAATACAAACCCACTTTGGATACACTGAAGTTTTATTTTAAAACTTGTGTCAAATGTTACAAATATCTAATAAAACACACAGGCTTTTATAAATATTTTAGAGCGAGATTAATGTATTGATTCAAGAAGATTACTTTTAAACAAAGCAGTGTTCTTGTAACTACATTTGAATAGCATTACGGTAAAATATGCTCACACCCGTAATTTAGAAAATACAGTCCGTGTCGATACCCCGACCACTTGTCGCGAGACGTTGAAAAACGAAATGGGGTTTTAAAATGTAATGAAGTTTACCCAGCGTAGTGCTGAAGACGGTCACCAGAACTGAAGTACAGGGTACACACCGCAAGGGGAGTGAAGAAAGTAGCCGGGGATTTCAAGGGAGAGAATGCTCTCGGTGCGGGGCTCGGGGTATGTAGAGCCCCACACAACAGCATGGTCAACACTGCTGGACGAGGGTGGCTCCTGGCCGACATTGGTAGCGTCTGACGTCACACGGCGGGGGATCTCACGAGCTTGTCCAGACAAGTCCACTGTCACTGGAGGGGTCGGGGAGGGGACATTGTGGGGGTGGGGGAATGAAAATCACACAGAATTAATAATACGTTTTGCTAGATTATTAAGGGGAGACTACTATTATGAAAATCAATGTTTACTCTCTTTGTCTTATTCGAATTCCCAAAATTCTTCCTAGATTTCTTATTCTGCATTATATATATATATATATTTTCATCATCTGTTCCACAGAACACCACCATATTTCCAAAAATTAATGTACACATCATTTAAATGAAAATATCTTCAACAAAAAATAATGCAAATATGATTTTAATGAAAATATTTTCAACAGAACTATCTATACACCATATTACCAAAAATAATGCAAATATGATTTTAATGAAAATATCTTCAACAGAACTATATATACACCATATTACCAAAAAATAATGCAAATATGATTTTAATGAAAATAACTTCATCAGAACTACCCATCCACCATTACTAATAAATGATGTAAATAAACTATTGATGAAAAAGTAAAAGCAAAGTAGGCAACGAAGTAAATAATTAATGTTATGTTATGTAGCATCTTTTAAGTGTCGCGTCTTAACCCACGCATTAGTTAATCCGGGTCTTAACGTAACGACCAATGGACGGAGAGAGATGTGACACAATACCTCCAGATAATCCGAGATATTTTGTAACATCTGTCAAGTAAACGATACTAGGACGTCTAGGACGTTAGGTAATCCTAGTGACAATCCTGTAACAAATCTCGAGTGACCAGAGTGACCTTGAAAATACCACCACGTCATTAGAGACTCGTAGGTCAGGCACATCGTAAAACCAGCGGAACAGCGCGCGTTATAATTTCTAGGGTAATCGAACATTCGACACAATCAGCCGCCCAGGCGTGAACTATCGGCAGACGACACCAGTCCACAATGCAATCTCATTACCATAAGTGCACTCAGGTTGCTTTCCAGTGGGTTCAAGCGTACAGGCTGTAAATACACACTCACACGTAATCCCGCCCCCACAGACATACACACATATACACACACACACACATATATATATATATATATATATATATATATATATATATATATATATATATATATATATAACACATAATCCACAGGATTTTCCTGTTTTATCTATAAATTTGATATTTTTACTTTTTCTGGTAGGCTAGTTGACTCTCCACTTTATCCAACGTGCAGACATCCACGCTCATTAACAACAATTAATCTTAGTGTCATATTTACATGACAAAGTAATCACCTACATCAGATTATTGAGTCATATTTACCCTACTCTGTATTTACACTCATCTACTATTCGACATTTACATTATATTAAATAACGTGCATCAATAACCAACATTCACGACACAATATTGATACCAACTCCTTATTTTATATTTTGTCATGCCTTGACAACCCAACATAAAAAAATGGTTTGTTCTCATTACTACACACTCTAACGACATACACCTTTCCACTACGACCAATACACCTTTAAAACACATCCCATATTACCACATCCAGCACACAATGCTAAACCAATCATCCCCATACGCTTGCCCGCCCCCTCCACCATCCCGCCAACTAAATTACATTTTTTTTTCATTCAATTCTTTTAAAAGTCACAGTACAGAATTACGCAACTAAAAATAGTTCTCGGTTTAGAAAATCAGACACGTCTCTGGCCTTCTATTGCTACAGAAATGATTTCTCTTAATCATCACATTCGTTCTTCCAACTTTAAATGTGTTTTGCGATTGTGTCGTAGCCTGTTAGTTTTTAATAATTTTTATTGTTTTGTTTATAGTTTATAGTGATATTTGTATGTTTTTAAATAAACTCTCCTGTTTTAGAATAGGCATACTAGGCGACCTTTGCAAGTAGTACTCTTAGTCATACCTAGTACTCTTAGTCATACCTAGTACTATTAGCCTTACCTAGTACTATTAGCCTTACCTAGTACTATTAGCCTTACCTAGTACTATTAGCCTTACCTAGTACTATTAGCCTTACCTAGTACTATTAGCCTTACCTAGTACTATTAGCCTTACCTAGTACTCTTAGCCTTACCTAGTACTCTTAGCCTTATACTCTTAGCCTTACTAGTACTCTTACCTTGACTCACCAATTTAACAGTAACCTAGCCATATCACGACCATTGCTTTAACTTTCCTTAGGCCTGTTGGTACCCATACCCTGGTCAGCTAAATAAGATGGCCGAAACGGTACACGGTAAAGGAACATCCTACACTGTGAAAGTGTATTGACACAACGTTTTTTGATTGATGATGTCGTTAAAAAACCTTAACCCTGACATAGATCTTTAACCTTAACTATAGCCATTTTTACTGAGAGTTTAGAAGATTGAAATGAAATGATAATGTAGCGAGCTAAGATTGTGTTTGTGCAATCCTTGCGATGTCCTACATTGTAATACAATCAGAACAGATTTTTAATTATTTTTAGCCCTAGATTTTGTGAGCATTATGTCACAGAATTTTCTATGCACAGGTTTTTGTTAGTATTGTTAGAAGCGATTTTTTGTCAAAATGTTTTCTGCCCCCAGATTTTGTTCACCATTGATATTAGTGGGACCATTGTTTCACAACATTTTCTACACCCATATTTCATCATTTTTGTTATAGGTGCCTTTTTTCTTTTATTCAGATTTTGTCAGAAAAAATCCGGGAAACATTATATCACAATATTTTCTGTCCCCAAATAGTCAGGATTGTTATGGGAAACACTGTTTACCTGTATCTCCAACCCCCAGATTGTGTTAGTTTTGCTATAAGAGAACCTTTGGAACCAAATTTTTAAGCCTGATTTTTTACTTTCTCGTATATACGTAGTATAGAGAAAGTATTGTAATCGTGCAAAAAAAAAAAATCGAGATTTTTACAAATCTCGACGTTTTACACCTCACTGATACGGAAAAACATAATTTTGCAATCTTGTCCGTATGTCTGTGTGTGTGTGTGTCTGTCTGTCTGTCTGTCCGTGTGTAAACACGATAACTTGAGTACCGTTACAGCTAGGTTGATGAAATTTCATATATAAGTATTTTATCAAAATCGTAGATCCGTATCAACTTTTGAGCGATTTCCGATAACCGGAAGTGGTACTTTTCCTACTTTGAATTTTTCAAAAGCCTATAACTTGAGTACTATTTCAGATAGATAAATGAAATTTCACATGTAAGTAAAAGATCTAATTCTCTACCTTCTGTTAAATTTTGAGTAATTTCCGTTGACTGGAAGTAGTAATTTACGCTACTTCCGATTTCTCAAAAAACTAATGTAAATTTTTAAAGTACTAATAATATTGCGCACTATTATACGCGTTTTTATTCGGCGTTTGCTTGGTGCGTGTAACAACATGTATTCTTCATTGTTGTTATTGTGGGTTCTTCAATATACTCATACGAGCAACAGTAGTTGTGAAACAATAACTTTATTTACACTTTGTACAGAGAATTAATAGATCCATAGTAAATCCATGGTCACAACTGGTATAAGTACAATCACAGTCAAGAAACAAAGTGTCGTAGTAACATCCTACATTCACAGCCACAGTCCTCAGGTTCAAGTTCTAGCACACCACACCCGTTCACCTTTCGCTCTCCCTTTTATTCACCACTTTCTCTCCCCTTACGTACATGAGCGATCTCACCCAAAAGCATGAAACAACACATGACGATCGCTCAGACAGTCCTTCCGCTAGCCAGGTACTCTTCATTCATGCAAAACACAATATAATAAGGATACATAATTATACAGTCTGTGACACGTCCCCCCTTCAATTAAAATTTTGTGTAACAAAATTTATAAATACAATATTGGTAGGGCAGGATCATGTGCCAGACAACAAAATTTTTATACATCTCAAAAAACATGGAAAAATACATTCTTTGTAGACTAATGCACAAGCATTATGTGTAATGTATTCAAATATGAGAAAGAAAAACATTTCAATTACCAAGTAATTGTATAAACAAGACAAATGAGTTTAGTGAATTACCAAACTATAATACATAGTTGAAATTATCAAAGACTTAATTCAACTCATGAATTAAATAATTATATCCTATGTAGTAAAAAACTTCCTTAGCATCAAGGCATGTTATTACGACGCATGATTAATATACTTTGTTGTCTCCCCTAGTTGACCCATTTCAGACAAATCTAGGTCACAACACAACAACATTGCCTTTCACAGGTATGGCTAACACACAATTCATCATTGAGACTTCCGTCTTATTGTTATGCGGAATAATAGTCTCTAACTTTTACTTGATTTACTTTATTCACTGTTAATTAATAGTATAGAATAGGTTTAACATAATACAGTTTACAATCTTTTGAAATAGTACACAATTTATATTACTGATACAAATTGTTTGATATTTATATATTACAGTTACAGACTGTATAATATTAATAAACTGTAAATTGATAATTTAATCTTAGCACCCTCTATAGCATGAGTAATCGTTCTCGTGCAGTTGACGATGACCTGTATGCCATCTCTCCCTCAAATTGTAGCTTTTAGCTGTGCTACCATAATCATTTCCTAGATTTCGTGTAACTTGTGTTACTTCATTTGTTTTAATATTCTCCTCTGGTTTCTGAACAACGTCAGTGGTTATCTTGCTTTGTGTATGTTGGTTTGGTTCATCAACCAACTCAATATAAATATTATGGCATTGCTTTGGCCTCTCATAATATGTGTTGCGTCGGTAACTTCCATTAGTATACCTATTCACACTTTTGTTATTCTGATTTGAAGTTGATACATTTCTTAAATTACTGTATTTCTCACATGACTTTCTGTGTACATAATTGTTTCTTCTCTGATTTGCCAACCTATGCCAACATTGATTTTGGTAATGACCTGTTTTTCCGCAGTAAAAACATCTAGATTTTGGCTTCTTATAAACATGGTGACTGTATTCATAGTTTGCTAAATTTCTTTTTCTTTCATTCTGTGCATTAATGACATTAATGACATTCTTATTAACATGTTGACTGTATTCATAATTTGCTAAATTTCTTTTACTTTCATTCTGTGCATTAATGACATTGTAGTTTCTAGTTACTGTTTCATCTTTCTTAACTTCCTTGTGCTTCTTTATTGATTCTAATTCACACATAAATTTCTGTGTTAATTTCTCCATTTCTTTGTTAAATTTATTCTTGAGTTCTAGGATATCTTCTTTAAAGTTTGACTCCAGATTTCTAAGTAACTCCTCAATAGGTACGTTCTCTTTATTGTGGCTTATTAAGTTCACTGATTCATTAATCATCATTAGTTTATCATGATTCCTGCCATTCTCCGATGGACTTATTAAATCATCACTGCCATTGACTGATGGGCTTATTAAATCATTTTGACTACCATTCTCTGATGAACTTGTTTCTTGTTGACTGCCATTCTCTGATGGACTTGTTTCTTGTTGACTGCCATTCTCTGATGGACTTACGATACAACTTTCAATAATATTCTCGTGTACCTGCGTATCATTCAAAAAAGAGTCAATCTTAAGACATACTAATGTATCTGTCACCTTTAAATCATTATTAAGTTCAACCTCTGTTTTATCCTTGGGTTTCAATTCTTCCTGGACTATGTTACTCTGTTCTTCATTCCAAAGGTTGCCAATATTTACTTCTTCAAGTTCTGCTTTAAATTCTGTCTGTTCACTTTCTAATTTTGGTTCATTTGTGTCTGTTATAGCTTTCATTTCTAATAGTTCTTGTTTATATTCTAGTTCATGTAGGCCAACTTGTTTTTCCAAAGTTTCAGCCCTTTTATCTGCTCTCTGTTTTCTGTTTCTTTTTTTTCTCTTCCCTTTTTGTTGTACAGTCTCCTCTACTTTATCTCCATCTGACATTTTTTTTTCTTCTTGCATTTCTGTAATACCTCTTGATTTATTACACACTATTTCTATCACATCATCTAGTTCTCTCAATACATTTCCATGAGCTCGTTTGGGTTGTTCATTTTGTTCGTCCCATGCTTCTAATGCTTTTTCTATGTCTCGGTCAAATCGAGTGTTTGCCCAGGCTATCTGCTTCTTCATCTTCTTAATGCCTTGCGCCCTCGCTAGTGCTAGATATTCTTCAAAACATAACATTTTGATATATTTTCTATGACATAAAATATAAATTCATTAGTTGACAATAGATAAATGTTAATTAATTTACAATACCCTTTCTTGTATTCTGGCTTTGTTCAGTTGATTAGAGACATCTAGTAATCCAAGAAAAGTTCATAGTACATATATAGTACAAAAATAGTTCACTTTGTTGATTCCAAAAAGTTGAAAAAATTCAAAATAGTTCTAGTAGCCTGTTACAGAGTAGAAATTTGTCCAGTTTTAGATAAGACATCTTTAGGAACAGTTTAGGAACAGTTACAAAAATAAACTTGATCTGCTAAATCCAAACAGTAGAAAAACTTGAACAGCTAATCCATATAGAAAAAACTTGAACAGCTAAATCCAAACAGTAGAAAAGAAACACTAAGACTTGATCGGCTAAATCCAAACAGAAAAAACACACAGACGATATTTACTCGACATTGGTGAGACAATATCGAAATAAGGTGATAAAAATTATCACGTTGATGACTTGACTTGAACAAGACGTCTGACTTGACTACAGCAACCCTTCTGACTTGAGTGTAGATAGATGACTTTCAAGAACTTGACGTACTTGGTAAACAGTGGAAGACCACTTCAAAAACGTTGAAAACTGCTTACAATGATAATGTGACAATTCTTGATCACTTGTAGTAACACTGTAACTTCGTTGACGATTTCAGACTTCAATATAATTTACCAATGTAACAACATCACTTCTTCAATTGCTTCTGACAATGTAACAGTAGAATCAGTAACAGTAGCACCACTTCTTCAACCACTTTTGACATCATATGTAACAGTAGACGCTCACTTCTGACACCATATGTAACAACATGTATTCTTCATTGTTGTTATTGTGGGTTCTTCAATATACTCATACGAGCAACAGTAGTTGTGAAACAATAACTTTATTTACACTTTGTACAGAGAATTAATAGATCCATAGTAAATCCATGGTCACAACTGGTATAAGTACAATCACAGTCAAGAAACAAAGTGTCGTAGTAACATCCTACATTCACAGCCACAGTCCTCAGGTTCAAGTTCTAGCACACCACACCCGTTCACCTTTCGCTCTCCCTTTTATTCACCACTTTCTCTCCCCTTACGTACATGAGCGATCTCACCCAAAAGCATGAAACAACACATGACGATCGCTCAGACAGTCCTTCCGCTAGCCAGGTACTCTTCATTCATGCAAAACACAATATAATAAGGATACATAATTATACAGTCTGTGACAGTGCGCAATGTTTTTTTTATGAGATTCTATTCTATTTTTAAAAGTTTAAGTATTTAAAATGGATTAAAAATCATAACTATATCCCCAGTTACCATCCCCTGTTGTTTTATATAAGAATATTCGAGAAAGTTTAGGGGAGATCACTACCGGTTTATTTTTCATCGTTGACGTATGGACACTTGTGTCATATTTATATACTCAGATTTTGTTAGTGCTGATTTGAGAAAACTTTTGACAATATTTTCTATCACCAGATTTGGCGAGAATTTAGATTAGTGGACTTTGTGTCACAATATTTTTTCCCCCAGATTTTGTTACCGTTAATTTGGAGACCCCTGTGTCACAATAATTTTTATTCCCAGATTTTCTCAGCGTTATATGGGGAGCCTTGTGACACACGCGACACAGTGACGTAAAGATATAACGACAGCAGACGTGAGGACAAGGTCAGGGTCAAACTGTGCTTGAAGGCGTCTGTCCAGTTTAATGGTCACTTCGACAGTCCTGGTCACGCAATGCTTACTCTAGGCATGAGTTTGAAATGGTTATCTCACGTGCATGCCTGTGTAAGTGTGGGTGTTAGTGTGGGTGTAAGTGTATGTGTACTTGTGGGTGTAAGAGTAAGTGTAAGTGTATGTATAAGTGTGGGTGTAAGTGTGGGTGTAAGTGTGGGTGTAAGTGTGGGTGTAAGTGTGGGTGTAAGTGTGAGTGTAAGTGTGAGTGTAAATGTATGTGTAAGTGTATGTGTATGTGTGGGTGTAAGTGTATGTGTAAGTGTGAGTGTGAGTGTGGGTGTAAGTATGGGTGTAAGTGTGGGAGTAAGTGTGCGTGTAAGTGTGGATGTAAGTGTGGGTGTAAGTGTGGATGTAAGTGGATATGTAAGTGTGGGTGTAAGTGGGGGTGTAAGTGTGGGCGTAAGTGTGGGTGTAAGTGTGGGTGTAAGTGTGGATGCAAGTGTATGTGTAAGTGTGGGGGTAAGTGTGGGTGTAAGTGCGGGTGTAAGTGTAAGTGTGAATGTAAGTGTGGGTGTAAGTGCGGGTGTAAATGTAAGTCTGGATGTAAGTGTTTGTGTAAGTGTGTGTAAGTTTTGGTGTAAGTGTGGGTGTAAGTGTGGGGTATAAGTGTGGGTGTAAGTGTGGGTGTAAGTGTGGGTGTAAATGTGAGTGTAAGTGTGGGTGTAAGTGTGGGTACAAGTGTAGGTGTAAGTGTAGGTGTAAGTGTGGGTGTAAGTGTGGGAGTTAGTGCGGGTGTAAATGTGTTTGTAAGTGTATGTGTAAGTGTGAGTGTGAGTGTGGGTGTAAGTGTGGGTGTAAGTGTAAGTGTGGGTGTAAGTGTGGGTGTAAGTGTGGGTGTAAGTGTGGGTGTAAGTGCGGGTGTAAGTGTATGTGTAAGTGTATGTATAAGTGTGGGTGTAAGTGTGGGTGTAAGTGTATGTGTAAGTGTATGTGTAAGTGTTGGTGTAAGTGTGAGTGTAAGTGTATGTGTAAGTGTATGTGTAAGTGTGGGTGTAAGTGTGCGTGTGGGTGTTAATGTAGGTGTGAGTGTGAGTGTGAGTGTGAGAGTGAGTGTGAGTGTGACTGTAAGTGTGGGTGTAAGTGTGGGTGTAAGTGTGGGTATAAGTGTGGGTGTAAGTGTGGATGCAAGTGTATGTGTAAGTGTGGGTGTAAGTGTGGGTGTAAGTGTGTTTGTAAGTGTATGTGTGAGTGTGAGTGTGGGTGTAAGTGTGGGTGTAAGTGTGGATGTAAGTGTGGGTGTAAGTGTGGGTGTAAGTGTATGTGTAAGTGTCCGTGCTTATGCGTGTATGAATGTGTGTGTGCGTGCGTGTTGGTGTGCGTGTGTTTGTGTATGAATTAACGATATAGGGACTAAACGATAACAGTGAAGATACTTTAGATGTCAGAGAAGATGTGTGTAAATTGTCCGCAAACCATAACTGACTGGTCTGTAATTATGGTAATTCTACGAGCGAAAAATTATTGCCCTGTCTCGTTGGCAACGATTTTAAACACCCGCAGAACACGGAAATAGCTAGCTGTCAATGGAAGAAACAGAGGGAAAATAGATAAACGGTTCTATATGAAATGCGTGCGTAGCTAGGACTGATTAATTGTAAGGAGCTAAGTGCTAGTCTCAAGAGGTATCTTCACCACATGACGTCAGTTGTACTTGAGCAAAGTGTACTTAGATCATAATTTTTTTTCTTCTATTTCAATATTTCACTTATTTCCTGAATGGCATTTCCCCACAATCAAATAAGATATTTTTATCGATATTTGAATGCTTTTTATTATACATACAATTTTCAACGCACAGAAAAAAAACACCTCAAAACCGGTCAGACACTTCTAGAAAAATTATGCACCGTGGTTCTCATTCTTCCTTTTTTTTCTGCCTTCCTCGCGTTTCTATCCATGTTTATTTCTCCCTGTCATCCTATCATTTCTTTCCTTCATTTCAAATCATTTTTTAATCCACTTCTTATGAAAATCTCAGATGGGCAAGTTTACCTTGCAAACACAATAAATTTATACAGGCTAGATATAGCCTATATATATATATATATATATATATATATATATATATATATATATATATATATATATATATATAGCCTACATACTTCTCCGTAAGTATCATCATATATTTCTCAGAGCCAGCTTGAAGACACTCCGTGAGATTAAGCGTGGGAATAATTTCCAATCTCCCCGCCCCGGGGCATGCAGCAGAGACAAGGGCCACACTGCTGCACATGCCCCGGACAAAAAGACTCAGGCTGGCACCGGCGGACAGCACTGTCCAAGCTGCGTGGTTCCGGTCAGACAGCGGCCGGGAGCCCGGGGTCACATGGGAACGGTGCCGGATGACGTCAGGGGATGGGGTGGTCAAGCGGGGTGGGTCCGACGTGAGTAAGGTCTTTAGGAAGATTGGGTTGATAAGATAAATGCCTGGGCTGCGAGTGTGCTATTCAAATGTGTGCAATTCAATTGTGCAGTTTTATATTTAGCAGAAGTCACAACCATTTACATTGATTTAATATGTATTGAGAGAAGATTCGATGCATTTAGACAGGTTTCGTTAAACACATGAAATAGATCTAGATCTAGATCATACTGTTTTATTGCATCATTCAAATAGAAATCTTATGGCATCAGATAGTACGTTTCTTTAAAAATCTTTGTTACTTCCGATGGCATGCGAACGCGGAATCCGTGGCAGAAAATGCCGACACCATACCCAGTAGGCCATTGAACTTATAAAAATATACATATAAATCTTCAATGTTTTTGTTTTTCTTATAAAATGAAATGAAGAGGTTTTTTGGTTTTTTTTAATTAACATTTAGATCTATGGTTATAATTGTTTCACCATTTTTTTAAAATATTGATGACACCTTATATTAATTACAATAGAAAAGGTTCGTTTTTCCTTCTGAAAATAAAACTAGCATTAGCAATGGCAGATACACCTCAGCGTTGTAGCTGATGATAAATGATGAATAGAGTAAAGAAAAGAACGCAAGCTATCGCCTTATAAATGTGGTAGGGGAAGGCGGAAATTTTCCCAATTGAACAAAAAACGGCTTCTAGAAATTTAATCAGCAATTAAGATAATAAAAAAAAACACAGGGACGTTACGCTAGGCGTTGAAAACGTTCTTCGTATACAAAAAAAAATATTTAAAAATCGCGTTTGATTGAACCTGTCAAATTCTTCCATTATTAATCAAATTAAATTAGCTACAAAAGCAAAATGTTAGTTTCTACACTTTTTACCACTAAAAAGAACAACACAAAATTGCATTATGAAAAATAAATCTAACCATTCAAGGCAATTTTCTATTGTTTGTGCGCGGTAAAGTTAATTTTGAAATTGTTTAGTGGTTTTTAATCTGTGCGTCATTGTTGGGGAGAGGAAAAAAATTATCTCCCTTGCGTAATATTTTCTCAGCAACTCCAAATCTCTTGTTTAGTATCTGAATAATACTTTTTTAATTAATTATTTCGAAATAAACTACAGTGTTGTAAAATTATAATTTATTTTTTTAGTGTATATTAAACTAGAAATTTGAAATTTTTAAAAATACATGCACGTTTTGGTTGAAAAAAAAACGTAATATTTCCATAATTAGCTTTACATGGCCTGCATTTCAGATGTGGAAAATCATTTTTAAAAAATTTCAATTCGAAATGTGCTCTGTATGTTAAAGCTTTCATCCATTTACTTAGAAATTAACAAGCGTTGCTTTCTTGTACAAGATGGGTTACTAATTCATGCACATATTTTGTAAGTGTAGGGGATAAATAAGGGGGCCGTTCAGCATAGAGGCGGCTTTTCTGACTTCACACTTGTCCATTTTAATACTATATTTTTTTTTAATTTTATATTTAAGTTGCTTTACTTTTTTTTAAGAATTATGTTTTGAAAATTTATCAATAAATGCTTGCTAAAAATTTTCAGCTGGCCAGACAATGTATTGTCATACGATTGTATGTTAGTTGATTAATATTTTACTTCCATTGTTAAGTTCATTGAACAATAGAATACAAATTTAAAAATCCAGTATACAGAGAT
This sequence comes from Physella acuta, assembly GCF_028476545.2. Lineage (NCBI taxonomy): Eukaryota > Metazoa > Mollusca > Gastropoda > Physidae > Physella > Physella acuta. The sequence continues at coordinate 229,498 of NW_026731741.1, read as the reverse complement.
CATACGTTGGTAAAACTTTTTTTTTACTCCAGGGGAATTAATTCAATCAAATTTGTTACAAAGTCAGACTTTCTGTAATTATTTCCCTTTACCTGTATTTTTAATTTTTTTTTTTTTTTTTTTTTTTTTTTTTTTAGGTTCTTGGAGCAGGTATGGGAAAAAAAATCAAGCTTAATTAACATTTATTTACACAGAGTGTCACTGTATAAAAAGATTTATCCCTTTAACTTTTATATGTTAGATGGGCATGTTCAAGACTAAGGGGTCGTCCATAAATCACGTCACTCTCGTAGGTGGGAGGGGGGGGGGGGGGTCCGTAATTTTGTGACGGTGTGTGATAAGGGGGAGAGGGGGGGGGGGTCATATGGTGTGACGAATTTTAGCCGTGGTTTCGCGTTTTAGAAAACTGTTAATAAATTGTAATAGGAGTTGATTAAATTGCTCTATGTTGACAGAGTTCAGACAAGATTCTGGAAAAATATCGTATTTAAAGAAAATTTCAATTTCAATTTTGAGGGGAGGGGGGGGGGGGGTTATAGGCTGAGGTATGACGTAATTTTAGGGTGGGGTTAATCCATGGAATTATAGAATCGATAGTTCATTGCAAATTGTCTTTAATCAAATATTAATTGCAAATAAAAAGAAAAAAAGAACAACAATTGATAGAAATATAGATCTGGATCTATGCAGCCACAAATGTATCTTCTTAATCCAAATAGTAGCAAAACCATTTATCAATAACAAAATAATAGGCTAAATTCGCGAAAATAAGTATCAACTTTTGTTTATATAAATAAGTAATTACCATTAAACATTTTTCTTTAAATTGTTGAAACACTAGATTATGCGGACAAAAAAAATTATAAAATACGGAAAAAGAATTGCACCTCCGACGGGACTCGAACCCGCAATCCCCGGCTTAGGAGGCCGATGCCTTATCCATTAGGCCACGGAGGCGTTGCATCTGTGAGACACATTTTAAAACATATTGTTAATTTTTTGTTGATCATCCAAACGGAAGTAAGTTTTAGGCATTACTTTGTTTTTAGAGTTAGCTACCCTGTTTACGTTTAGTTTACGAATGTGTTGATAAAATATTTAGATTTAGAAATTCTAGATCCGCTACCACTGTAATTTCTTCATCAGAACTTTGTACCAATCATAACAGAACTCATCAAAACAGATTTTAGTTGTAGACTTGATTCTAATAATACATTTGTAAACTTCCAAGATGCCTAGAAGCCGAAGCAGATCACCGCCTAGTAAACGAGGTAGGCCAGCCGACCGAAAGCTGTGAAAAGCAGAGAAGTGAAATTAATTTATTTTAGATCTAGATCTAGTTATTTTAGGCCTATTAATTAATAATTAGCCGGCAATCTATCGTTTTAGCGTAATCAATTCGGCCGTCACTAGTAATGTAGGGATAAGGTAACTAATAAATATGGCTTAAATAATAAATATGAATAAATGTTTGCATAATGATATTCTACTTAAATACTAAATAGGCCTACTAAAGATAATTGAATATTAAACCACATTTAGGCCTAAGGGTTAAATCAATAAAAATGTCATGAAATTAAGGTTTAACAGCGATGTTCCAGATACTAAATTTGCTATTAAAAACAGCGGCCATCTTAAGAAAATATTATTTTGAGTCATTTCCCTTTAATTTCTATTTGTATGGAACTGTATTGATGTTTGCTATTAAATACGTTAGTCTTGTGTTTAAATACAAAGCATGCGTTTTTTTTTTATTCTGCCCTTTAAACAATTTAATTGACTGACAATAAACATCTGTTCTAGAATTATTATTATGAGATGCAATTTTTATACATTAAGATAGGCTACTCCCTTTTTTAATAGAGCTACCACTACATATCTAATGTTTATTTAAATATTAGTTTGAGTTAATTCTTATTGTTTGTGTTATTGTTTGTTTGCTATTTTCATTTAATATGTTCATGCTTTTTTCATTTAATTAGTGATTTAATCATAAATGACGTCCCGTTTTTTGACCTCTCTTACCTTAACCCCCCCCCCCCATTTTCGCCGTCACGAAATAGTCGTATTGTCGAAAATTACCTTTTTGCCCTGTCTATTAAAAAGTCAAGCCATAATTCTAATGAAAAAGATATTTTCAGCATTTTTGTATTAGGCGAAATACTTAACGTCTCACGTTTCTTACCCCTCCCACTTCCCGCGTAAAACGTCGTCTCAAAACCAGTTACTCCACCCCTTAAGTGTGCGATGTCATTTATGGTAGATGTCAAGTCCTATATACATTTTGAATAACCTTTGTTGTCAAAATGTTGATACCAAATACCCAAAATGAGTTATATTATTTATATGGGGTTGTCCATAAACGATGCTATGCTAATGTGACGTCAACTTACGCAGGGTGGTCGGGGGGGGGGGGGGGGATGTGTGACGTCTATTTTGGAATCTTCTATAAAGCTGTGCTCAATGAAAATGAGGAACATAAAGCGTTCGTTTTCATGCATACATTTGTTCATAACGAATGATCATAACTATTGCATGCCTGTTGTCCTAAGCGGTGTTAAACAACCTCAGCACATCATCCCCGCCAAAAAGGGCCCGCCACTAAATGCCTACCGACGAAAATAGGCCGCACTATATTGACTCCAAATGAAATAACTTCTGACAACAAGGCTCAAACCAAGTAGCTCATGGCAACAATATTCGACAAGAGTCCATGACAATTATTGACTAGCAGGTAAAATGGGACAAATCGAAAATTGAAAGTTTGTCGCCTCTGGGGGGGGGGGGGTGACACCATTAAGTGCCGCACCGGGTAACACTCGACCTCGCTACGCCACTGAGCTAATGTAAAGCCACAGCTCAGTATAGGCTTGAATTTAACATAAAATAGTGTTAGCAGTGGACAGCCTCTAAGACTGTGCATTAGGAGTACGGCCGTCGGCAAAACGCCAGAGTCCGACGATATATGAACATCAATTTTGTCTTTTATGAAGTGCGGAGCACCTTTAGCTTAAGACCTGAGCTTGGCCCCTGTTGACACCACCACTAGCGCCGCTTATGTCCACATATTAATCACACGTTTTGCGTGGAGCTTAATGGACAGACGTTTATAGGTGGGACCGGGAGCCTAAATGCAGTTACCGAAGCCGTTGTGTCAAGGGCATTTTAGAGCCGAACGTCTCAGGGCAGCAGGTTGCAGAAATTAAAAGCACGTGAATTTGTATAGTAGAGGGAGAACATCATGCCACTGTAATAAATTAAACACCAATATAATTCACCGAACTAAAGTCATTTAGATCTATTCGTCAGGCTAAATGTCGCTAAAGTCTCATCGCCATAGTCATTTAGTGCCTGTTTCGATTTTTTTTAATTACGCTGTATCTCTTTCTTAAACATTAGCCTAATGACAAATGACGTCACGCGCGCCGCGAACTTTGTGACGTTGTGCTTAGTGGGGGATGAAACGGCGTGGTTGAGAAAAAAATGACGTATTTCTTTTTTTTTTTAACAGACGAATAAGTAATAGATTCTAATTTTCCTACGAACTGTAGGTTGATCTAGTTTTTTTTTTCTAGAGGGAGATATCACTATATTGTGATGGGGGGGGGGGGGGTTATATATAATTCTCAATATATTCTGATCTACTACTATTCATACGGCAACTATTATACTCGTGAGGAGGACGGGAATCACTCTTATGTTCCGCAGACACTAATTAACAATGTCAACAATTTCGTTTATGAAATAACATGAACTTTATTAACACACACTTATAGGTCATTTGCACAATATCAAAAACAAAATACGTCCGTCTTCTACTATATCTAACCCCCAACTAACTTCACTGCTGCGTCTTACGTCATCGGTACATTGTCGCACCATGCTCACGTCACACTCACGCCACACATATTTTATTGAACACGCGCATAATACTCTCGCACCAAATCGTCTACCGTCAAGTTCGTACCGTCCTTAGTAACCTGTACTCGTCTAGTCTAATTCTATATATCTACGCTATGACATATATAGTGGGTGTTTTTTGTTGTTGTAATAATGGATGGTGGGGAGGGGTAAACATTGACTACTGAAGAAATCAAAAACTGATGACAGCAGAAGACAAAGAAAAAAAAACCATGTGGTATTCAAATGTAACTAATAAAAATTTGAACATATTTTAAAAAACACAATAATCTTAATTTAGAAAAAGTGTAGGCCTAAGACTAATGTCTATAGACAAAATAAACGACTAGGCTTAATTAAATGGGTCGCCCATAAATGACGTCATACTTTTCCTGACGATTGCCCTCTCACCCAATAGTTGCTAAAAACAAGATGATGATTTAATATCATATCGCAGTTCTACTATACCCGAACTCTTAATCACAATTTCTAACGAAAACGAATATATTCTTCAGGGATGTATATTAAACAACAAAATCAACACAATATACATACGAATAGACATTTTCATCAAGGGAAACTACTCTAAATTTTATTTGGAAAGATGGCCGCTGTTTTTTTCTACTAATATTTATCTCGAACACCTAGTTTAAAGTTAGTTTCATGTTATTTAAATTGTTTTGGTCACTGATTGTTATTTTAAATCAATTATCTGTAATATTTTGTAAAATTTGACTTAAATAAACTTATTTAAACAAATATATTCATCAGTTACCTCTCCCGCACATTACTATCTCAGCCGAATTGATTACGCTAAAACGATAGATTACCTAATTAGCCTAGATCTAGAACTAGAATTTTTTTAGATCGATCTAGAAATGTAGATCTGGTAATTTCCAGAAAACTAGATATCAGGACTGCCCGATTTTTTTTTTAATTTTTTTGAGCCTGAGCATTTCAATGTTTAATGTTTCATTGTTTGGTAGGCTTTTTTATTAGAATTACAGAATGATTTTTTTATTAAAAATGTTTTTGCACTCGTTAGCGGAACTCCCAATTTCCATTAGGCACTATTTAATGACCGTTTCACATACAAACAAACCGAAAGTATCCTGTAAGTCTACATCCATTCTACTATATTAGGTATGAGTCATATTGTATTCCTACGCATAGCATTGGAGATAATTCAAATTATGGAGGTGAACCACCTCGGCAATCACTTTTTTTTTTGTATCCTTCTTGCAGTCACTTGCGCTTACTTGACCCAGATCGATCCAGATTGTGCTCAGGGCTTATTTTATTCATTTAGACTATTTAGAGTCTGTTAAAAGTTAATTAAACAAATAAAATAACCATTATATGCTGCATATTTTATGTGTATACTGTGTTATAAGTATCTTTAAATATTTCAATGATCCTTATTCAGCCTACCTATTATGCCGAGCAAGTCACGTGACCCACTTATCCTACCTGGAAGCTTGCCTGGTCACATGACTCCCGCTAAGCCTGTCAGGTCCAAAGAACCTTATGGCAAACTAGGTCATGCTTTTCCCCATCCTTCCAGTGATCTAATTAACGTTTTAAACCAAATTCCTATTTAATAAGCAATATTCTGAGTTGTGAGCGCAGTCTGGGTGGGAAAACCAATAGGGACCAAAAATCATGTAATCACCCCTTTTTTCTAATTTTAGAAGAGAAAACCCCATCAACCTTGACATGTACAGTTAGCTGTATGTATCTAGAAGCTATTTTTAGCGTTACATTTTATCTAACTGTTGATTGGTTCAAGTTCTGAAGCTAATCCCGAACTCTGTCGGTACATCCGGGAGAGTGTGAAAGGAGAAAATGTGTATCATGCAATTTTTAAAAAATTATAATCAATTTTCAGAAAAACGAAATAGCATGAACTATACATAGAAGTGTTCAGAAATGAAAATATGACGTGCCAAACACTGCGGTTTTGCATAAAACATTAAAATAAAGTAGCTATAGCCGAAAACGTGACTTAACGTGAGTGCGATCGCAGCGTTGTGCATGGTGCAGATCGGACGGCCACTCTAGAACACTAGTAAACTAAGCTAATTTAGCATATTTTAACTTTCTGTGTAAAGTCATTATTACTGAAAAAAAATTCCATAGTCAGGTCAGTCTGTGGCGCCGCCCTCCACTGAACTTGACAGAAGGAAAAAAAACTTTACCCGTGACCTTCATTAAAACAGAATTTGCTTTTGTCTTTTTTTTTATTTTTAGTAAACATGTGCTTAATCTTACCCAATAAGTGATAAAAATTTGAAAATTAATCTTAATTACTGTTGTAAAGTGAGATAAACAGCTTAATAAACACGTGTTTTCTTGAGGGGGTGTGGCACATCGCAATTATAACTTAATGTTTCTGTGTTTTATGACTATATTTGTTCACAATTAGGATGCTATGCTTTTAAAATTGATAAATGGTAAGTATACCAAGTTACAAAACCTGCAATCTAACTAATAATTCATACTTTCAATTTAAAAAATAATAAAAACGATCATCAATAAAGAAAGGGTAAACATTCTATTTTTAGGTGTGACATAAAAAAAAAGTCATAAATCTAGCCAAATGATTGGATTCTTGCGCAGCACACATTTTCCCGCGCCTCGTTTTCACTAAACAAGATTATAATAAAATGGCATTATTGGGGGGGGGGGGGTGATCGTTTTCCCACGCACATATATCATTAACACAATAAATTATTACCAGTTAATTGTAATATGTGTAAAATTAATACTTTAAAGTTTACATCTGACATAAGCTGGTTTGCGTCGTGAAGCGATATGTAAGAGTTATTTGATATAAAAGACAAGAATTCATAGAGCTATTTTCACTAACGCGTCGCCTGCGAGACAAACCAAAAAATTAGGTCAAAAGTAGATCTGGGAATTCTTAAATAACAGACTGAAATAGAAACGGATAGTTCCGATGTCTAAAATTAACGATGGCCTCGTAATTATTAGTTTTATCCCTCTACCGTTTAGTGAAAGCGAAACTGGTCGCCATTTTTAGTAAGCGCATGAGCCGTGAGATGCCACGAAAATGACAAACCCGGAAGCGTTGAACCGAAAGGCCTATTGTTTGGTAATCTATCGTTTTATTTAGGTAGGCTACGTAAAATCGCCCGAGACTAGTAATGTGAAAAACAGGTGACTCCTTACATTTTAATAATTATTTCACATTTTGAGGAGGATTTATATTTTGAAAAATACAAAAATGTTTCATTGTTTTATTTACTATGTACCTGTTTTTAAACAACTGAATTAAAACTTTTCAGTTATAAATGAAGACTATCGATGTTTCCAACAGATGCAACCATGCTCATTTACTATAGCAGCCATCATGTTTATTTTTTTTATTGTAAGCTTATAGCGCAAGATTCAGGGGAAGCCACTCTTAACTTACAGATGGCCGCTTTTTATATAGCAAATCCTCAGCAGTGTTTGCGAGCAGGATTATCCTGCTCGCAAACACTGCTGTTTAAAGTTAATTTCTTGCCTATATTAATATATTTAGCCATTGATTTAGGTTTATTATTCATTTATCTATCATATTTGACACAAATATATCACAATATATTTCTACTAAAGCCTTGACAATGAGGTAACTTTTTCGTACATTACTAGACGCAGGCGATTTTACGTACCTAAAACTATAGATTACCCAATGTTTTCATTCATAAAGTTTGGGCTTGGCTTTTTAAAAAAAGAGTAAAGTGTAGGCCCTAGCTAGCCGCCTAGCCCTAGATTTAGCCCTAGAATATATTTTTCGAAGTGACTATTCAGAAAAAGATTTTTTGTCCCAGCAACAGGGTCCACCCCCGGGTCAGCAATATTAGAAATTACTAATAGATCTAGGCAGGCATTGAGAAGTTGACAAGTTTTGACGTTTTATAACCTTCTAGCGCTAGAAAAACTTAGTTTTGCAATCCTGCTACTGACAAGTGTTTGGCTCAGTTTAAACAAGGTGTTACCACCATAACCACAAACTTGCTACATTGATACTTTTCTTTCCCCAGATAGGAGAAGATCAAGGTCTCGTTCTAGAGAAAGGCGGCGTGAGTACAGCATTGTTTATTATAATAGCCATGTTAATATGTTCATCTTCTTATGAAAATCTTAATAAAATTTAACAATACATGCAGATAAATGGGTTAATTCAACGTGATTCATTTTGTCAAAAATTTTAACTTTTTGAATCTCTTTTCTTTTAGACCGAAAGAAGAGAAGTAGATCACGATCACCAAGACATAGGCCTTCACCTCCACCAAGACACAGGTCTAGATCCATTTCTCCTAGGAAAAGGTGACTTGGTCGCTTTTTACCTTTCTATTAAAAAAAATAGTTGCACATGTTATTTTTACTTCTAGGGGGTTCTGTACAATATCAGTTTGTTTTTAACTTCTTGCCATCATTGATTTATTTCAGGTCAATAACCCCTCCTAAAAAAATTAAAGATATGTAAGTATTTTCATATAACTTAAATAACTAATCTTCTAAGACAGATTTGTTACTGGATTATTAAACAATAGGTTTTAATATTAGCTGAGATAAATGCACAAAGGTCAGTTACTGGCATGAGTCTTTAGGATGTTCTTGAATCTACCTAGCCCAGATGGGGACTTGAGAGTTGTGGAAAGTAAATTCAGCTGGGCATTCTATCCAGTAGTATGCTGAGTTCAGAGAAAGAAATCTACCTGAATTTCTTCATTCATAGGCAACTATAATATATTGGGTTTTACCTTGAGTTCAAGCTCAAAATATTGTCTCCTGACAGCATTTAAGTTTATAAAATAATTGTTGAAAATGTGTGCATCTATCTAAGCAAGCTGTCACTATGATTACACCTCTAATTATAGTTTTTAAAATTCAATTATGTACTAAAATTAACTTTTTTATTTCATTGCATATTTTCATGAATTTCAAGAGATCCAGAAAAAATTGATCCTAAAGTAATAGACATTGAGAAATCTTCTGTCGACAGTAAGTAACCTATGAGTTTTTTGGGCATTCATTTTGTCTTGTGGGTGAAGAAAAATATTTATCTTATTTTTATACATTGATTTCTTTAACAAATTGTTTTTGAGGCATAATTTATTTATCCAAGATAGATGTTCTGTAGATGCATAATTTCACAAATTCTATAAAAACCAAGAATGTTTATTGACTGTTTGATTAAGGTATAATTAGGCCTTAAAAAAATATTTTCTTGTAAATGTTTGTTGTTTAGATGACTTTTTAAATCTACAGACAGTAAACTTGATGGGCTTGATGAAGAGCAGCTAAACATGATGAAACTTATGGGTTTTTCTACATTTGATTCTACTAAGGTAGGTTTTATTTTTTTTAACACAATATATTAGTTTAAAAACCATTGAGTGTTTTATGGTGTATTAATCTATTACTATAGTGCTTGACATTACAAACTCCGTAGTGAAGATTCTAGGAATAAAATTGGAGTTGAACCATGCATTGAAGCTTACCCTCAACATCCATGTTGGCCCTTAGTTGCATTAAAGTTGCGAAGTCATACAATTTTGTGCTTACAATATTCTGTGATTAGTGTAATTTGTCTATAGGGTGTTTTTAAGCATGATGCACGAATGGGAATAAGTAATAAGAAAAACCTATATCCAATACCAAACTTACAATAGAGCTTTAAAATATTTGAAGCACCCATACATTTTTTAATAAAAGCTTTATACAAAACTTTATTTTCCACTAATTCTATTTTAATCAGGGAAAAAAAGTTGTTGGCAATGATGTTTCAGCTGTGAATTTACAAAGAAAGAGACGCTACAGGTAAGATACTTCTGTTTGTTTCAAATAGTTACTGTCATTAAAATTGATATTTTTTTTGCAAAATATATCTAAAAAGTTAATTGTGCTCAAAATGTTGGTGAAATATGATTATGACTTGTATTGTTTAAATTATGTAACCGTCTAGTTTTGATCAGGAAAATACATTTTGTTATATACTTTTCTTTGCAGGCAATACATGAACAGAAGAGGAGGATTCAATCGACCATTGGATTTTGTAGCTTAATGTAAAATAAATTGTAATTTTCACCTGTAAATATTTTTTCCAGTAAGACTCATCATATCTTGTCACTCAAAGTAAAGTTGGTAATTGTTTTTATTTAGATCGTCTTTGGGTATCTGTTTTACAATTTTAGAATAATTAATTTTCAGGAAAGATTCATCTGTAGGGCCTACAATTACAAATAGCTGTGCAGTCTAAATTTTCAAAAGGTACTGATTAGATTAATTTGATATTTTTTTAATGCAGTAAATCACTGCTGTTTAACAGTTCTTATGTATTTTTTTTTCTTGAGTCAAGATTGATTGAATATTATTTTTTTTACACTGTGTATGAATAAATGATGTCTGTAATCTCTATTTTTGTGTTTTGTTAATGTGTGTTAAAATCTATGAACTTTTATTAAAGCTCTTGTAGAAATCATGTGAAGTTGTGGATGACTAATAAATTAAATACCAGTGTGATTTTCCAAAGTTACATACACTGTCACTACAAGTTACAAGGCTTAAGTCACACAGGGGCAGGATTAACCACTAGCACATTCTCAGGGTAATAAGGGATAGAGCACTACCAACGTTTTAACAATAATATTTATTGGGACACAATATTTCTTAACTATGCATAGATTGTATGTATTAGAAAAATACAAACTTGCTAGAAATGTGCCCTGTGCAACTCACTTATAAATCTAGTTGTTAGAAAGTGCTAAGTGCTATCGACTTAAGTCAAGATCAATTCAGTTTGTTTTTTTCTATGGTGTAGCTACCACATGGTTTCAGCCAGTGGAAAAATTGTATAAGTTATTTTGGAAAGTTCCAAGCAATAATTTTCCCTGTTAAATTCATTAAAAATTAAATCAGTGCAGTGAAATGACAGACTGGATAGTTTATCCTTATTAAAGGAAGAGGCTGATAAAAAAATTTGGAGAAATCTTAAAATAATACAAAATAGGTTTCATTAAAAATTGTTTTGTTAATTTCATGGAACTTCACTTTACATTTAAAATAGAATAAATTTAAATTTACCTTGTTGATCTGGTTTTTTAAACCCGAGCACCCAATGGTATTATTCCAGCTTTCCTTATGCACATGCCTCAACTGAACAACTTTTGCTTGATACTGTTTAAAGTCACATGTAATCAACCAAGCTCCCTGGGATATCGGGACATCCCCCCCCCCCCCCCCCACACTGTCTGGTTAGCAAACACCTCCCATCATGCTAGTAAAGAATGCAATGTCATCATATTTTCCCTTCTCTGTCCAAGACATGGGGCGCACCTGTAATTTAGTGGATCATTACAGAGCAACATGATGGTACTGGCGATGAAAATGAGATGATAATGACAAAAAATATTTCAGTGAATACATAACTACAATTTTGTTAATCAAAGGAAATTACTTTGACAACATGCTTCAAGATAAATAGGCCCTACCCCCTCCTAACTGTATAGGTTATTTTTTTTTAAACTACAGCAATATAAATATTTATCTTTATTTTATAGATATGTACTTTTAAGTGTTAGTGTCATTTTTTGATAACACAAAAGTGGTCGTATTTTATTGATCCACTCTGGCTCATAACCAGATGACTGGTGATTCTCTACGCACATTCTAACAATTCATAAACCAACTCCAGGAAACAATAACGGAATGGAATCCGCGTTGAAAGTATAATTGACCAAACAAAATTTGTAATCTTCGGCTCTGGGACTTAAACAGACAGGCATAAGTGGAGAACTAAATAAAGAAAAGGAAGTGGAGATGAATAGGGCACATCATCAGAAATACAGTTATTAACACAATTAGACAGGCTGGTTGGGGTCGGCGTGGTCGAGTTGGTAAAGCTCATGGTTGCTAAACCGAAAAGTCTCGAGTACGAACCCCCGGGCAGATGAGGCTCGTTAGCTGGGGACAGCCACTCTTCTAGGAGAGACTACTCCAAAATTAAACAACTGCTGCCTTGTAGTTTGTTCTTGGTTGGACAAAGGCTATGGAAGCAAATCCAAAAAGAAAAGCAGGCTGAAATCGGAGTCAATGGCCTCAATGGCGCATAACCAGTTGACACGTAACGCTTAATTGTGTTGGAGGCGTGGTCGAGTCGGCAAAAAGCTCATGGTTGATAAATTTGAACAAAGTCTCGAGTTCAAACGCACTGGCAGATAATTCTCGATCACCTTCAACACTAATAATTAAGAACGAAGAAGAAGAAGAAGAAGAAGAAGACAGGCTGGAGTAGACTTAACATAATAAGAGGAAGAGTTGGGGAAATTTTTAAAATGTCACGGAGTCTTTCAAAAGAGATGGGGGTAGTGGCTTGAATGTTGTTTTTTTAAGTAACCACAAATCAAGTGAGTTGGCGAAATATCGTCTCGACCCAGTAGCAACAGTCGGCGGGGTGTAGGCCTACCATGGTCACAGGCAGTTTTTAGGGACCGTCTCATTAAGCAGGCCTAGTGGCTTTACAAATAGATACATTGCAGCATATAAGCAATCAAATGCACGCCGCCAATTAATTGCATCATTTGCTTTAATGCACATCAGGTGGGATCTCTTTACAACGAAGAATGGTTATTGAAATATACCGCCCTTCGAGAATTTCGCCGAACTTTGGCACCGGGTAGGCTACTAATTTTATATTTAATCAAAACTAGTCACTAATAATCATAACTAGATTACTGACATAAAATTGGTAAAATATATCTTATACATCAGGCCAGAGGCGTAGCGACCCTTCCCGGCGCCCGGGGACAAACTTTTCGATTTGCACCCCCCCCCTCAAGATTTCGATTTGCGCCCCCCCCCTCAAACGTTCGATTTGCACCCCCCCCCCCTCGAGATTTCGATTTGCACCCCACCCCCCTCGAGATTTCGATTTGCACCCCTCCCCCTCAAACTTTCGTTTTCCACCCCCTCAGCCTTTCAATTTATTTTTCCAACCCTTTTTGGCGCCCCCTAAGGTCGGCGCCCGGGGACATATGTCCCCCCCGCCCCCCCCCCCCCCCCTCGCTACGCTACTGCATCAGGCACCAGATTTAGACCTGTTAAGCAGTGTTTATTTCATCAGTGTTTCTTTCAGACTTTTTTCTCCGGGGGCAACTTCGGTGTGGGGGCGGGGTGGTAATTCTAACTCCATTTCATTCGGGAAGAAGGGGGTGAGAGATGGTAGACGTGCGAGATGCCCAGAGGCGTAGCGGGGGGGGGGGGGACATATGTCCCCGGGCGCCGACCTTAGGGGGGGGCGCCAAATTGAAAGTTTGAGGGGGGGTGCAAATGAAAAGTTCGAGGGGGGTGTGCAAATCGAAAGTTTGAGGGTGGGGGTGCAAATAAAAAGTTCGAGGGGGGGTGCAAATCGAAAGTTTGAGGGCGGGTGCAAATCGAAAATTTGCTCCCGAGGGGGGCGCCAAACTGAAAGTATGTCCCCGGGCGCCGGGAAGGGTCGCTACGTCTCTGGAGATGCCTGAAAGAAACTCTGGTGTTAAGGCCCTATAAGCCATTATGTGGCCCCGGAGAAAAAGTCTGAAAGAAACGCTGCTTGGGAAAATTAGTTATGTCTTCCGCCTTTCATTTTAAAAAAATAGAAATCTAGACCGCCCATCCTTCCGCACCCACCCCCTCCACCCGTCTCCACTCTACCTTAAAAGTTGGGCACTGATTTATCTAACCACATCAACACATTCCTGTCGTAATACCACTCTATTTTTGTTTTGTTACGTCGCTTATATCAGCATAACCATTTATATCTAGCCATTTTTATGTTATGTCGCCTATACCAGCATTGCCTGTATTTGTGGTAGAGAAATGAACACGGTATTCTAGCGTGTCCTACACACCATGAAATGAACCATTGGGCTATAACTGCAATAGTGTAGGATACATGCAGTAACTCGACATAAAGGACACAACGTTGTATCGGAGTATTACGAATCGCCTTTTGGCTGTCTTATGATCGTAGTGGTATGTATGATAAATGCTTTACTTTAATAAATATTATTCTACTCCACTTTTTGTTTAGTTGATATTTCTTTTTAATGTTATGTTAGAATTAGGTATTAGATGTACACTGCCCATCTTTGAAGTGTCGGTTAGGTTATATTAAGAGACACAGGTACGCACACACACACACATATATATATATATATATATATATATATATATATATATATATATATATATATATATATATATATATATATATATATATATATATAGGCGTTCCGTCAACTCTTTTTTAATTTAAAATTTGTAGAAAGCTAAGACTGTTTTGCTAACAACTTTTTTCTTATTATAGGTCCACTCTAAGTGACAAAAAAAATCAGAAGACAATGGCACAAGAAACAATCATCAACGAATTTTTACACAGTAAAAAGGTTTATTCCAAGGAAGAAGTGCACACAATATATTCAAAATGGGATCAGTACGATCAGGTTCCCTCATGCTACCTTTATTTGTATGTTGGTCTTATCCTGGACGTTACAGAGAATGTTTATGTTTTCCATAATAGCTAATGGATTTGACAGACAACCAGTGTTTCTTTCAGACGGTTTTCTTTTATTTCGTTCGGGGTGGGTGTTGGGTGGGAGGCGGTAGACGTGCTACTGGGGAACATCACCCCCCCCCCCCCCCGCCCCGGGCCCCGAAGAGATGCCTGAAAGATGCTTTCCCCCGTAGTGCTATATAAGTATATCCGAGAAAGTTTATTATAGATCATTCCTTCTTTATATACAAAGTAAATAGAGATGAAACTGATTGAATAATTTCACACTCTGTAACGGCAATATGAGGGTCGAGGGGTCGTCCATAAATGACGTCACACTCGGAGAGGGGGGAGGGGGGTCCATAATTTTGTAACGGTGTGTGACGGAGGGGAGGGGGGAGGTAAAAATCGTCAAAAAAGCGTGACGTCATTTATGGATGACCCCCGACCCCCTAACTCGATATATACACATTTCGACACAAACACACAAACAAACACACACACAAACACACACATACATACACACAAACACACACAAACACACACATACATACACACAAACACACACAAACACACACATACATACACACAAACAAAACAAAAAGCGACTATCAATATAATTATGTAAAAAAAAATTGAAAAAATAAAAACTATTTTTTGTAACCCAAGGACCTGGGAGAAGAAAACTACCGAGGCCCGTTGATTACAGCAGAGACCATGGCTGAGTTGTTTCCTGATGAAGATGTCAGGAAGAATCTCTACATTCTAGATGTCGCCGCTGGCACTGGGTTGGTTGGTAGTCAGGTCAGTGCCAAATTAAATTGCTCCACAAATTTAAGATTGAAATGTTTAAAATTTTGGACAACCTCAAATCCACTTGCATTTTAATTTTGATTTAGTTTTTACCATTTTTAAAAATTAGTTCTAAAAACGAAAATAATTCTTTTCTTTTATTATCACAGTTAAAACGCAAAGGCTTCGTAAAAATTGATGCTTTGGAGCCAAGTGAAAATATGCTAAACCTGGCTAAATTAAAAGCCGTTTACACTCAAACTTTCCAGAATAGGCTTGAAGATTCGTCCAATATTCAATCTGGTAACAATAATTGTTTTACTTATATCCTCAAATTTATATATATATATATATATATATATATATATATATAATATATATATATATATATATATATATATATATATATATATATATATATATATATATATATATATATATATATATGTATGTATGTATGTATGTATGTATGTATGTATGTATGTATGTATGTATGTATGTATGTATGTATGTATGTATGTATGTATGTATGTATGTATGTATGTATGTATGTATGTATGTATGTATGTATGTATGTATGTATGTATGTATGTATGTATGTATGTATGTATGTGTGTGTGTGTGTGAGTGTGTGTGTGTAAGCGCCTTATAATTATGTTTTTCCCCGGGTGAGTCAGCTTACCCTACTTGACATAACGAGACAGCGCCTTGCCTTACATGTTGCCGTCTACGTCATAACGCAACTTTCAAATATTTTTAGACTTTTATGATGTGGTAGTTGTATGTGGTGGGATGGGACATGGACATATATCATGCGGAGGATTAGATGAACTCATACGTCTAGCTACACCAGGTAGAACACTCGCTTATTACTTTGGATATATTTTTTTATATTAAAACCAGGTGTAAATCTATGCCTACGTATAGGTATATTCAATTTAGTTTAATTTAAATTATTTATATATGTAGATTTCGTCTCTCATATCCAACAGGTGGTTATGTGATCATAGTAATACTCGAGCATGATCTGAAATTTGCTGGGGAGTACCCTGGCCAACTTGAGCTAAGAATAAAAGAATTAGAATTGGAAGGAAAATGGGAAGCCAAGTCTCGAACAGTGAGGCCAAATTACTATTTTGGTAAAGCCGGAGTCGTGTTGGTATTTAAAGTTAAAAGCAAATCAGTTGTCTAAACACAGAGCATTGCCAGTCTACAATTATTTTTAGTGATAACATGTCTCGTTTATTGTTGTAATTAGGGTTGGAGAAATATGTGGATTTAAAAAGTGTTTGTCACCCGTGCGAAGAACGGGTCCACTAGCTTGTACATTTGTATTGCTATCATCATTAGTCTCTCCTCTTTTAAATTAGTTTATTTGCTTAGCAATGGTGTATTAAACAATGTAAAGATTGCCTTGTGTTACACTTTAATTGATTTACAATAAATTCATAACTGTTATTAACACATCATTTGATATGAAGCGAAATCAATTTTATATCTAGGGTCGGCATGAATCATATAGGCTAAAGTTCTTTTTTCGAAACTGATGATCCATTGGGCAAGTAAAGTAGAGTTCATCTGTTTTTGTGACCACGGGATGTAAGGAGATAGTGTGGTCATCACTATGCTCAACCACCTTTACTTTATCTAATGTGAGTTAGGTACTCACTAGAGCTGGGTTGACTCAGGGACGCTCAGCTGAAGATTTACACACACTGATTTATGTCGGGCCTCTAAGCTAATTGAACCAGTGGACTGTTTTTTTAGGTTGTTTTTTTTTTTTTTTTAAATAAGATATCTACTGTGGCATGGGATTTTACCCTACATCCTAAAAGGAACATGCTTCACTTTAGATTACAATGATTGGAAAAGAAGCGCACACACAGGTTTATCTAAAATATGTCCAGAATCATGGCGCACGCAATGGTAACATATAGAATAATATAGGTCTACTATATCTCACCCAAGGCCTTGAGGACGCCCAGCGTCAGACTACTGTTTATCATACATTTGCATGTGTAAGACTCTTACTGTGGTTAATATGCTTCAACCCTGAATAGAATACTTGAAAGAAATTTAATTGAAGAAAAACCCTTCCTAATATTGTATTCACCCCACAGCATTAAACAAAAGACGACAGCTGTAAAAACGAATGTGGTGAGGTAAGTGTAGAGGGGGGGGGGGGGAGGGGGGTGAGAGAACGGGACCAATGTGTCAGTAATTTAAAAACGACAATAACAGACCCGTCATGGTCTGTTTCCTATAATGAATGTCCGTAGGCCAAAACGTGTTGTTAGACAGCTGACTGAGCAATACGACACGGTACAGAGATTTTACTTTCAGCCGGTTTTGTCAACATTAGGGCTGGTAGGGTAGGGTCGAGAATCAAAGTTGGGTCCAGGTTTAAAGTGGGAGCAAACAAACAAATTCGTGAAGCCCTGCCAGCATTCTTTTTTAAGTTCATGTAATCTTTTACTCAGTGGCGTTGCTAGGTCGGGTGTCACCCGGTGCGGCATTTCGCGGTCTCTCCCCCCACCCAAAGAAATATATATATATATATATATATATATATATATATATATATATATATATATATATATATATATATATATGCTTGTGTGTGTGTGTCGGCCTATAATTTTGATAATACAGTTGGATGTAGCATTGTTTTCTTTATAGTTGGTACGTTTACTTCATGTTGTCACCCCCACCCTCATGTAATAATAGTCGATTTGTATTTTTTTAAAATACTACTTAACTTTTTTTTAATCATTAATGGAACTAGCAAAAAAAAAACATTTTTCTTCTGTACGTTTTGCAATTGTTTGCTTTGGTGTCACCCCCTAAATTGTGTCACCCCTGCCCTCGCTACGCCTTTGCTTCCAATACTCATGTCACAAATGGTTAATATTATGAAAACAGTAGGGCAACGGATGGAAATTTCGTTATGTAAATTTTAACAATAACTCGTCTGCTCTACTTCAACTACTCAATTCTTTTACATTAGCCGTGCCCACGTTTCCAAAATGACACGCATCGCTGATAACGACAACCATTCAGGCTTATTCAAAGGGGTCAAGTATTGGTACTAGTTATTCAAGCAAGCAGGTCTTGCATATTTTTGGAAATTTTGGACAGGGAGCTAAATTCTATATAAATAACTAGGGCAATGAACCATGGGATAAGTCCTACGGTGGCACATGTCGTCTTCCTCGTGAACTATTTTGTACCTAATACAGTTTCAATGCCCATGTAAGTGACATTATGTTTGATACACAGTATTGTGTCTTACCGATGTAAGCGACATTATTTTTACATTTAATTTTTGGTTTTAGGTAACATATATATATATATATATATATATATATATATATATATATATATATATATATATATATATATATATATATATAATAAGGGTTATATTTTTTATCTTATTTTAAGACTAAAATGTAACTTGTATTACAATCAAACATAGTTACAAAATATTTTTGTTTCTATTATATTACTCATACTAAACAAAATTTAATATCGGATAAAAACAATTATTAATTATTATTTTGTAATTATTGACCAGACTATTTAATATACATATGTTGGTGTATGTATTTTGTTAGTATATACATATGTTGGTGTATGTATTTTGTTAGTATATACATATTGTGTATAAAATATTTTAAAATGTAAAAATTAATATTTTCACTGATAAATTATACAACACATACAATGACGAATTTCTGAAAGAAAACATGTACCTTGCTTTCTATTTGTTTTTAAACTTTGATCCAATAATACATTAAAGTACAGCCTGATAACGATGCAGCATGAAACGAATCAAACAACAGACAGAGAAAAGGCCTACACTCGGCAGGAAATGTATGATATGTATTCAGAATGGGCCAAAGATGCGAAATACGAAAAGGTAGTTTAGTTTAGCATCTGCTACTTTTAATATTTGTTGTTGTGATTTTAATGTTGGAGTTGCCTTGAGCATATATTAATTATGCACAGTGTTTCGTACATATCCCCCTCCCATGTGAAGCACGCCAACCGCCTCCCTAGGGAAAAATTAAATTTATATTTACAATATTTACCTTAACTACTATCCCCCCCCCCCCTCCCTCCAACCCCAACACACACACACACACGCACACACACACACCACGGAGGACAATGGCTAGAAGAAATCCTGATCATATCATAACTCATCATCGAAAATATCGGAGTCTAAAACATTACCCCTTCGTGTCATTATCTCAATTAAGTTACCCTTTGTCAATACCCCCCCCCCCCCAGTTTCAGTTTCTGAAATATTCGATATTTAGCCTGACTTCACTGTCCTACCGGACTATGTCGAGATCCACCCATTTTGGGTGTAGGAAGTAGCCTACACCTCGCTAGCCGCTATAATCCAGTCGTTCTTACAAACAGCTGTCTACCAGTGTCTCCGTGCATCTACCAGTTACAATTTGTACCACATGTCTCCGTACATCTACCATTTACAATTTGTACCAGGTGTCTCCGTGCATCTACCAGTTACAATTTGTACCACATGTCTCCGTACATCTACCATTTACAATTTGTACCAGGTGTCTCCGTGCATCTACCAGTTACAATTTGTACCACATGTCTCCGTACATCTACCATTTACAATTTGTACCAGGTGTCTCCGTGCATCTACCAGTTACAATTTGTACCACATGTCTCCGTACATCTACCATTTACAATTTGTACCAGGTGTCTCCGTGCATCTACCAGTTGCAATTTGTACCAGGTGTCTCCGTAATCAGTGACATGAAAACGTGGTAGGCGGAGGGGCGGGAGCTGAGTATTTGACCCTAGGGAAATGTCCAGTTCCCAGAATATCGACATTTCCAAGAATTATCAGCTTGTATCGTGCTGGGGTCAGCTAGGAATTAGGATCAGTGGACTTACGGAAGTCAAGAAGATGTTGTCAGGCATCATCAAACTAGTCTCCAAACCTCAGAACCTTTGCCCCACATATTTTTCTGAAATTAGAAACTATCGAAAAAAAAAACACCTCGTACTTTCTCTATGCATTGCAGTGAGATATTGCATGCAGCTTTAACAATGATTATTTTGCTCTCAACCAAAGGAAGTCACTGAGAACAATTACCGAGGTCCGTTGATTACATCAGAGGCTATGGTCCAGTTTTATCCTGATGAAGAAGTCAGGAAGAATCTCTACATTCTAGATGTGGCCGCTGGCACGGGGATGGTGGGTAGTCTGGTCAGTACCTTTAAACTGTGTTGTTGTTGCCTTTTAAAACATGCCTTTAAACATAGTCATAACAGACCATCGTTGACAGACCATTTATTAAAAAAATAAAAATACTAGTGTCCTTCTCTTGGTTACGTGAATTATTTTATTTTTATTTTATTCTCATGTTTATAGATTTTTACAGGGTTTTAGATCAATAGCCAACCGCCTTCCATTTTTCCTTATTTAAGACAGGTTCCTTGTATTTTATTAAAGTTGTCTCCCTTAATGTTTAAAATCGTGTTTACGTTACCTGCTTACCTTACTTTTACAGTTAAAATGCAAAGGCTTCGGGAAAATTGATGCTTTAGACCCAAACGAAAGTATGCTGAACTTGGCTAAATCAAAATCAATATATAATCGAACTTTCCTGATCTTTCTTGGTGAAGAATCGACAAAAGCTAAACTTGGTAAACAAAAAACTTTTTTCTCTAAAAAAAAAAAGTTTTCATCTAATAGCAAGCTTATAATCTTCTCTTTATTTATAATATCCCTTTATGGTTTCTTCCACCCAATTCTTAAAACAGAGAGTATCCCAATTTCTGATGTGTCAACAGAAATGCATAATTTTGTAAACACTTTTCAGACCGTTACGATGCTGTAGTTGTCTCTGGTGGGTTCGCTAATGGACACATCCCATGCAGTGGACTGGATGCCTTGATAAGTCTAACTAAACCAGGTTTTCATTTGCTTTGTGTATGACTAGAACAGACAAGTTTTAATGTTCTGTTGGAAATATTAATATAAAAAGTGACACCCTTTTCGTTAATTTGTTCAGCTGAAAACAAACTAACATTTAAAGTTAAATTGTCTATAATTTTCTATTAAAGTGAAAAATTAGCGTCATTTTATATCCTCACCCCTCCTCCCCCATCTTTGGATATCAGACCACGCCCCTTCTTTAGTCTTTCAATATATTATTCAACAGGTGGTCACGTGTTCATAGCCATGCTTGAGGCAGACCTGACAGGTGTTGAGGAGTACAAAGACAGACTGGAGCCACACATGAAGGAGCTAGAGGTGGAAGGACAATGGGTGGCTGTATCTCGTACAGTGACGCCCAACTACTACAAGGGCGATCCTGGTGTTGTCTTTATATTTAAGGTGAAAAGATAATCAGGTGGAAAAAAAACGATTTATTATAGATAGATGCGTTTTGTGTTCATAGTCAACAAAACAACGATTTAATACTTGGTTATGTATTGTGTTCATATTTAAGTTTTAAAGCAAGCCAGATGTCAATAACCAGAGCCGGCGTTAGGGGGTGGCAAACGGGGCGGTCGCCATAGGCCCCGCGCTTAAAGGGGCCCCGCGCTTCAGCAATGTCATTGTGATCTGAATTAGTTTGTAAACTTAAAAAAATTGTTGCTGAATTCAGTTGGGAAAAACTAAATGGTCGAATGCCGACGTTGTTAATTGTTATAACTGAGGCCACGGTTGATGTTGGTGAGTCCCACCTGAACTGGGACAGGCCGTAATTCGATACAAAAATAGTGTCACGCCTTCCCTTTGTGTAGGGTACGGTCGCCTGGCATTTGACCTGAGCTGACTGGAGATGGCGGTCGAGAATTAGCCCACGACGTAAAGAGATATCCTATTGTATGCGGACCCATGAAGACGTCCTTTTAGTGAGCAGACGGGGTCTGTAGTAGACAGTTAGTGACCTGATGAACTCTAGTCCTGACTTTCTTATTGTAGATGTCGTATAATGTCGTATATATACAGTGTTTCTTCCAGACTTTTTTCTCCGGGGGGGAGGGGCACTTGAAATTTTCGGGGGGGGGGGGGGCGGTAGATTTTCTTCGGGGGGGGCGGACACTGTTAAAAGTATATATTTTCTATATAAATTATATAAATTTCATTTCGTTTTCGGGGAGGAAGGCTTGTCCCCACCCCCCCCCCCCCCACCCCCCCCCCTTCCCCGCCCCGAAGAGATGCCTTGAAGATACTCTCTATGTATGCCTACTTGTCTTGGTATAACAAAAGTAACATTCAGTTGCGTGCAGAGGGGCGGGAGAAGGGCGACGAGGGGGGGGGGGGGGCGCCTTAGGATCTATATCAGGCGGCATTAAACAGAGTGATTTATTATTATTTTTTGGAAGAAAGTTAAAACTGTTGTTATGTTGTGTCACCTTAAGGATTCACCCGTTCAATAATTAAGACAATAATGTTTTTGGTTTTAAAATATTGTATGAATTCTAAACAAATTTTGAAGTCTATACTGTTTTGATACATCAGGCCGAGTTCGCTGTATTGTAAACTTTATTTTCCTAATTATTCGTGATTAAATTTTCTTAAGTGATTTGGTATTAATTACATAACTGTCAAAAGTGATTTAATATCTTAGCAAAGGAAAAAAAAAACTACGAACATTGGGTTAATACATGGGAGAGATAAAAATCTGTTATTATAGTGGAAAGTTTGACATTAGCTTATAAACTCCAAAACATTTGTGTTATTATGTGTACATCACATTATATAGGCCTTTATACACACACACATATATATATATATATATATATATATATATATATATATATATATATATATATATAATGAAAAGGCCCCGCGCAGATGGTTGGCCCTAGGCCCCGCGTATTCCTAACGCCGGCTCTGTCAATAACATAATTACTGGAGCTGCTAACAATGTGCGCTAATTTGATATTTAATAAAAAATAAAAATTAAAAAAATAATAAGTTTTATGATTTTCTTCTGCCTATAAATTAGTGAAGTTAGTTTCTGTAATCGTCGTTTGTTTTGCTTTTTTTTTTTTGTTTTTTTTTTACCAAATGAAGTGAAAAAGACGCATTTATGATAAACATATAAAAAATGAAATATCAATGACAAAGCATGATACTAAAGCGAAAACTTGGAATATTAAAGCTTTTTCAAACGAATAGTTTATAGTTTAATATACTTGTATTGATAAAATAGTAAACAAGTAATTAAAAAAAGTCTAGTGACAATTTTAGCGCAATTTCCTTGTGTTATCTAAAAATAGCTCTGTCGTAGTGTAAATCAAGAGTAGGGTTAGTAAAACCATTGGTTAATTATTAAAACGTTTTTTATTAATTTTTTTTCCAGTATTTTACATGTTTTATTTACAATAGAGTAACATGACTAAAAACCATTGCGCGCCCAGCTACCGAACGTGACGTCGCAGCCATTGAACGTGATGGCGCAGCTATTGAACGTGATGACGCGTGTGGTGTGGTTGCATAAAATGCCTACTAATTCGGTCCAAATTTTAATTAATTCAAAAAAGTTTTTGTGACCAAACGAAAGGATATTTTTGAAAACTTTCTTCGGCAATATTGTTCTAAATTATGGCAGGAATCGATTGGTACATGTTTCAAGTCGCTAAGTGGTCTGGTTGCCGAGATATGGGCCAAAAACTGCTTTTTTTCGAGGTTTTTTGGCTTTTCCGGGAAATCCATGAAAGAAACCCGGAATTTTTATGGCCTATGTTCATCCTCGTAACTTGCTTAACATAATTGCTTTTGGAACTAGTCCTCGATATTGCTTCGTTGAGGAGGAGATACGACTTAAAGCTGCGGACACACATCCATCCATCCATTCATCCATCCATCCATTCCCAGAAAAGACGAGTTAATAAACGCAATTCTCCAGAATGGAAATTGCGCTAAAAATACTCCCGACATCACGCTTTTTTGGCGATTTTTACCTTTCCCCACCTCCTCTCCGTCACACATCGTCACAAAAAGCCACACACACTCACCACCACCCACCCCATAGAATGACGTCACACCTCAACCTATATCCCACCCCCAAAAATTAAAACATGACACTTTTATAAACTGTTACCAGAAACAACCTTAAAATATCACCGGGAACATTATTTGACACAAAGTAATTCTTTGTGATCACCCCCCCCCCCCTCATCCCGGACCGGAATACAGCTTGGAAAAAATTAAGAGAAGGCAGCCGATGACACGTGATTGTATCGTAATTTGCTGCGATAGTAAAGTCACAAAACATTGTATTGGATCCCACACTGCCAAGACACTTGACGAAGTGTGTACAGATTTTTGATGGGTTCTTCTTATAGGGAAATTGCTCTCATGCTTGCAATATATATATATATATATATATATATATATATATATATATATATATATATATATATATATATATATATATATATATATATATATATATATATATATATATATATGTCTGTGTGTGTGTGTTACTGCTATGTGTTTACTACTCCATTTCTTTTTATTACAATGCTGTTATTATGGTTTTTTAACGGCCAATGTGGAAAAAAGGTATACTGTTATTACCGTCATTGAATAAATTGAAAATAAATTGAATAAATTAAATTAAATAGTAGCCTACGTCTGCATAAAGCAAAGCTCCCAACCTTTTATACCTTTGTTCAATAATGAAGTATCACGTGATAGTTCTCAATGTTAGCGCTTGTCAGCCTTTCACTTGTTAGCCATAAATGAATAAATTCGTATTGTTAATTATGGTTAATTAACATCTCTTCATCTCTTAACCCATCCCTATTCCCCCATATATTAACGGAAAGTTAAACAATATGATATATACGATATCGATAATTCAATGACATAGCTGTTTATATCTCTAAGTACCCTTTAGAACCTGAAGGGCCACGGGGCAGGTGAAATAGAGTTCACCTGTTACTGTGACCTCGGCACATGAAGTTATTGTGCGGTCTGCACTATGGCGAGACGCCTTTACTTTCCTTAATGTGAGTCTTACAGAGTCAAGCTCATTTGTATCTCTAACTACTAACATACAACGGAACTCTAAAAGTTACACCAAGATCAGTTCGAATGTTAACAACGGCATTGGTAGGTTTAGACTCCTAAAAAAATCCATGAAATATTTTTTAAATCTAGTGCAGCTCGAAGTGCAGTTAGTGTGTGGATTTTTTTTTACTAATTTACTACTTATTTTTAAAATTTATTTCAATGATGGACGACGAAAAAAAAAAGTTAAAAACTACTTCATTAACTGATTTCTTTACAAAGAAAGGTAAAACTTTAAAAGTACATTACACCAAGAACTTTCCGTACATTCAGCATCTTCAGTTGTATCTTACGCAAATGATATAGGGAATTTTATAAAAGAAGTTCTAAGAGATGATAAAGATTGCATCTATTAGAACATTTATGGCGTCCTAATAAAGTATTTTCAATTCGAGGATGGAGGTGGGGTGGGGTAGGGTAGTCGTCTTCAGGAGGGGGAAAGATGCCTGAAAGAAACGCTGTTCATGGTTACATAGATGGAACTGGTTGTATTAATCCAGATTACTTGAAGGCGCATTTTGCAAATATTGTGTTTTGTTGAATTTGAATTATGTAGGTACGTTTAGGTAGTCAGCCTTTGTGTAAGCTTTCGAAAATTCAATTTTCAAACAGGAAAAAAATTATTAATATAACTATTAAGAAGGATTCGGCGAAAGAGCTTATGAAACTGGTGAGTACCTACAAAAAGGTAAAGAGCCACTGGTCTAACTCTAAAGTATATATAAGTAGACCTAGATCTATATGACGATGTGGCACTGGACAAGAGCCACTGGTCTAACTCTAAAGTATATATAAGTAGACCTAGATCTATATGACGATGTGGCACTGGACAATATCAAACATACAAAAGTCTCAACAGAATAGAATAAAAAAGAATAAAGCATGTAATCCCAACAAATGTATAATAACCCTCGATAGAATTTTAACGAAAAAAAAAACAATATGCTTCCACCTTGGATTAAAATCTGTTGATTCTATTTCTAGCAATGCCAATTGGGAGGTTGATCATTGATGCAGTTATAACAAGAATAACTTTTAGTTTAATTCTATTTTCATTTCATTGAAATATTCCCATTTTAAAAAAGCGAATGCTTCTGAATGTACAGGGGAGACTACTTCAATTATCTTCACTAAAAAGTCAATAATACACAGCCCAACTTTGTAGTCATTTTGTCAATATTCTTACAATTTACGCCCAATTTTTAGTAAAAAAAATAGTCTACCTCAATTAGATGAAGTAAATGTACATATTCTGAATTACCTAACAAATATGGAAGAAAGTGGTGGACGTTTCAACTATGTGTACAGCTCTGAGCTGGATGCAGAGTTAGAAATAAAAATGTTAGTTTTTTTCAACTTGTCTTTTTTTTCTTTAGTTAGCAGGCCCTATAGACTATAGAGTAACTATGAAACTATAGTTTATAATATAAAAAGTATGTCTGAGTTTTAAAAAGTTAAAATAAGCTTTTTATTTTTTATAGGCCTATACTTAGTAATTAGAATCTAGTCTAGTAGTCTTGACTACTTACAACTTAGGATGCATCTATTATGATCTATCTATTCTATTCGGATCCGCTCCCAATAGCCACGGCCGCTATTGGGACCCGGGTCCTAATAGCCTCGGCCGCTATTGGGACCAGCCAATAGAATTGTTAAGATTTAGTTATACAAAAGTTCTTTTAAGATGCAGAATATATCTTTTCTGTTGTGATTTTTTTCCTTGTAATTGTAATTCTAAATGATATATTGAGATCTGGCTTTAAATAACCGATATCATTACTGACAAATGTTATGATGAGCGGGTGTCGTTAGGTCTATAATATAATTATGGCCTATGGTATGAACTTCAATGGCCGAGCGAATGTTGAGCGCGCATGTAAAAATGTGTTTTATTTCTTTTTCTTCTGCTAAACGTAATTTAATTACGTATATATATATATATATATATATATATATATATATATATATATATATATATATATATATTGTATAAGATAGCTCATATAGGCTGCAGACTACAGCTCCCGGGCCCGTTTTCTTGAACACGAATATCTCGCATGCATTGTAGTACGCTTTAATAGAAGCAATATGTAACTTTTGAACTCACAATGACCCCAAATCCGTTTTTCCCTCTTGCTGGGTTGGGAGGGGAGGGGGGGGGGGACTACGGCGACGACAAAGCTCATATCAATGGTCTTGCTATGATGTATGCTATACGCCTACACTGTTCACATTAAACCAAAGTGAACACTCACAGTGACCTGGCTACATCATGTCGGTATTTTTCTTGCGCTGACCAGAAAACGCGAGCGGGCAATCAATGGAGCAATGATCTAGTAGGCCTAACTAACGTAGTTAAAAAGTTAGCAAGGCTAACCTGCCGTCAATTCTTAAGTTACTGCAAGCAAATGCAAAAAGTCCAAAAAGCTAGGACAGACTATTTGGAACAGGTACCTTTAGCCATCCCACCCCATTTTGTTTAAAAACCAGCACCCCAAAACCCCATGTGCCATACACAATACACATCATTGATGTCATGTGTAAACCATGTCGTAAACCATTAGTTAGATTAGGCTGTATAGTGTATACTGTATACAAATTATTAGTCTATGTTTTATTCATTTCTACCCCATTTATCTGATCATTGGAGATTCTTTCTGGCCATCTTATTTTGAAATAGCAGTTGTAGTCAATACTTTAAGTGTTTATAATTTTTAACAAACCAATTATTTTGAACAGAGGAAGCTTAGAAGGAAAAAGAAATAGACCAAGTTACCAAAGTATCATAGAACAAGATTCAGTGGGTTACTTTTCTGGTTCCTATCAAGAGGAGTGCTCAGATCTGTTTGTTACAGTTCAAGTTTTTAATAATGGATTGCCGATCACATTGCCTGTGCAAACTTCTCATAAATCTTTTACAACTCGTTGGAAGTAAGAATTTTTAAAATTTCAATCATCATTACTTAGAGTGATTTTGACAAAAATAGTTTATGTATTTGTTTTCTTTTTAGTGGT
This sequence comes from Physella acuta, assembly GCF_028476545.2. Classification (NCBI taxonomy): domain Eukaryota; kingdom Metazoa; phylum Mollusca; class Gastropoda; family Physidae; genus Physella; species Physella acuta. The sequence goes on along the minus strand of NW_026731741.1, from coordinate 201,164 downwards.
TTTGGATCATTGTTTGCACAATGTTATGATTGCCTGAGCTGTGATCTTTAATAAATGCAAATACTTCCTCAGTTGGAATGAATGGTTGAGTCTGCCCATTAAGTTCAGTGACCTACCTCGTCAAGCTGTGTTAGCCTTTACCATATGGGACTATTATGGTACTGAAGGAATGATCCCCATAGGAGCTACAACTGTTTCTATATTTGGAAAGCGTGGGTAATGTCAATTTTTTTCTGGTAATACGCAACTGTTTTCAGTATTTATATAACTGTATTAATAGGCTTGAACATTTATTTGTAATTGAATATTTAAAAAATTTCTGGTTGAAAAAAGTTTGCTTGATTCATTAATATTTTACATAACTGAAGACTTGGTTTAAATTTAGAACTCTAAGGAAAGGTATGCATGATTTAAGAGTGTGGCCTGACCGCAAGCCTGACCCAAACATTAAATCTGAAACTCCAGGGAAGTCGCAAGATGCTGGTGACAGAATGAGCCAGTTGTCCAAGGTTGGATTATTATTCTAAAAATACAAACTTTGTTTAGTTATGTGACTTTCAGTATATCAATAGCAGACAAATTTATGCTGCATATTAAACTGTTTGTATTGTTTAGCTAAAATAATTACTTTAAAATTATAAGTACTTTTTGACTGGGAAGAACATTTAAAAATTTAATTTACCTGAGTGGTAAATAATTTTAAAAAAAACTGGTTCCAAACATTTTAATAAAATAAAATTTTAATAAACTTGTATTATTAAATATAAATTACTTAAAGATGTTTAATAAAGTTCATTATTATTCATAGCACATTTTTCTTTCCAATGCTTGTTTTACAAGGCTAATTTTAACTTCAGCTGGCCAAAAAACATAGAGATGGTCACATGACAAAAATAGACTGGCTGGATAGGCTGACATTCCGTGAAATTGAACTGGTGAATGAGCAAGAGAAGAGAGATTCAGAATGCATGTACCTCATGATTGAATTTCCTCGCATTCATTACGACAATATACCACACAATGTTGTTTATTTTGAAAAGGTTTGCAGTCTTTTCCCTTTCATGAAATGCTAATATTGATAAATTCACTATTATAATAATTCATATGGGATAAGATGTAATTACCTTATTTTGAATAATATTTACATGTTATTTACAGCTATATTCCTACTACATACATAACAGTGTAGAAATGATTTTAAGACTACATATCATTTTATAAAGAACATTTTGGCTCTTAGGTTTATTGTCAGTTTTTATTATTTTCATAAACGGATTATGTTTTATTATTTCAAGGAAGGTGATCGAGCATATGAATTCAGAACTAGTGCAGATATTGTGACAATACATGATCCTGAACTACTTTTGGTATGAGAACTCATTTTGATACATTTTAAACTACTTTCTTAATTGCTTCATAAACTTAGTAAAACTGGCATAAAATATTCTTCAATATGTCTGTCATAAGGCAAAAAAATTAAGTTCATTTGATCAGTTTCCGTGTGTGATTGTGGACAGAATTAAATTTAAATTTAAGCAATAATTAAATTTCTAAATGTTGTTTCAATTCAGTCTTACAAAGACTTTATAAAAATGAGGCATTGCATTTCATAAAGACAACTTTCATACATTATAAAAATTTTAATTTAGTAATGAAATTGATGTAAAAATTTTTGTTTCCAACTGTACAGGAGAACATTGTAGAAAGTAAACATCACAAACTAGCTCGCAGTCTTCGATCAGGTCCTAGTGATAAGGACCTAAAACCAGATGCAAGCACTAGAGACATGCTCAATGTGTGTATTCATATAACTTTTTTATTTAACTCCTTGGTCCCAAAATACTTAATTTGGCACTTCTACTTTCAACAGTATCTTTCCGTAAATTATAACTTTAATTGTTTCTGTGTAGGTATAAATGTTGCCAAGCTTTCTAGCTCGTCTGCATCCAGTATATTACATTTAGTATTTATGATTTATTTTAATTATGTGTGTTTATGCTGTGTAACTAAATCTACAAACTATTTACAGAAAATTGTTGGCTATCCTCCTACTAAAACCCTTTCTTCAGAAGAGCAGGATTTGGTGTGGAAGTTCAGATATTATCTGTCATCACAGAAGGAGGTAAGAGACAGAGCTGTATCACAATGTAGGCAACTTTGGCCTCATTCAAAATTGCTTGATCAGTAATGTATTCATATGCATATTCATGTGCAATTAACTATTTACCATAAATGCCCTTAGGCAAATAAAACATAACAAAAATCTTCTTTAAATATTTCATTATGAAATTATTGGCAGCATTGCACTGGGGAAATGTGTTTTCTTACTTGTATTTCTTAACTGTATTTTGCTTTTGCAATTTTGTCAGCAGCCAAACTTGTGTGTTTGTTTCTAATAGTATCGTCATTAATTCTGTAACTCTTCCATTACTATAATAATATATTCATTGATCATTTTTAATTTTAAAGAAAAAGCTATTTGCAATTAAATAAAAATGAGACTTAATTGTTGAAAGTTAAAGCGTTGTTAGCTAATACACAACTGCAGTTAGAGATTATTTGTTTCTTTTAGAATTCTAAGTATTGAATGGTTACATTTGAATCAGGATTGTTTTGTAAAGCACATTCTATACATTCAGAATAATTATAGCACAGTATTTATAACTTATCTAGTGTTTAATCAATTAACCCTATATTTAGGAAACCTGCCTGAAATTTATGACTAGACCTCTTAAAGACTATGACCATAAAAACTTGCAGCTATTAAAAAATAAATAATTTGTAATGCGTTTAAGATTCTGTTTGGTGTTTGCAGGCCCTGGCCAAGTTTTTGAAAAGTGTCAACTGGAAGTTGCCCCAAGAGTCAACAGCTGCCTTGGAAATGCTTCTTCTGTGGAGTCCCATGAATGTAGAAGATGCGCTAGAGCTCTTAAGTCCAGCATTCACACATGTTAAAGTTAGGAAATATGCAATAATGAGATTGAGACAGGCCAATGACGAGGTTTGTTAATGTATACATGAGCTTGTGTTTGATACGTCTGTGATTGTTCTCTGCTTATTGTTACCCAAAAAGGCTAACACTTTTTAGTGTTAGTTTAAAATATATTATTTTTAAATAGTAGATTACTAAAAAAGAGTACTTGTTGTTAAATGCCATGATTAATGTGTTATATCTTGCAATTTTCTCTCTGAAATATTTTTATCTTTACAATTATTTATTAAATTCAAAAGTTTAATTCTTTTTTTTATGCTTACTATTTAGTATTATCTTTTGTAGCATTTGTATCAAGTTTAATATTTTTAAATATCATCTGTCTTTCATTTAATGTTTTATGATTAGGGCGTAATTAAAAAAAAGATTTGAACTATGTATTGTTTGTTTAAGCATGTATTGATATTTAATTTTTTTTCCTTGATTTGTTATTCTAGGATCTTCTCTTGTATTTGCTGCAACTTGTTCAAGCTCTGAAGTATGAGAACTTTGATGAAATAAGGAACAAAAGTGAAAAGGATTACGTTCCACCTCGGCCAGAGTATGATCCTGGTCGTAGAGATTCTGATGTGGCATTGCAACCGCCAGCTGAACCTGTTATAGGCCTGGACCAGCACCCATTGTCACAGACTTTAACTACTTCCTCGTTAGTATTTTTATCTTATTTTGTGCTGTGTGTTTAATCTCTTAATACACAGTAATAAGAGTCTCTTTTCTTTTATTTACTGTCATCATCATCAATTTTACTTTACTTGCACTGCCTAACATAAGGCCTCTGTTAAAGCTTTCCACTCCACACTGTCTTTTACCACTTTTTTAGCTGTTGCCAATGGTAAAAACTACCCGAAACCATAGTGGTAAAAATTTATCGATCTATATTTCAGAATATCAAGTATAGAAGATGAATCCAAGCTAAGGTATGTTTAATTTTTGAATGTAATATAAGATTAAGTCTATAACTTCAGCTGTTTTTTCCATGTATTTCTTCTTCTCCTTTGTTTTTAATTTTTAGTGTTGGAAAGGATCGAGCCTTATCTGCCAGAGGGTTGAACTCGAGACTTTTTCGAATTTATCAACCATGCGTCTTTTTTTTTGGGGGTTTTTTTTTTTTTGTTTTTTTCTTTTTTTTTTGCCGACTCGACCACGCCTCCATCACAATTAAGGATACGTGTCAACTGGTTATACGCCATTCAGGCCATTGACTCCGATTTCAGCCTGCTTTTCTTTTTGGATTTGCTTCCATAGCCTTTGTTCAACCAAGAACAAACTACAAGGCAGCAGTTGTTTGATTTTGGAGTTGTCTCTCCTAGAAGAGTTGCTGTCCCTAGCTAACGAGCCTCATCTGCCCGAGGGTTCGAACTCGAGACTTTTCGGCTTAGCAACCATGAGCTTTACCGACTCGACCACGCCGACCCTTTTCCATGTATTAAAAGGACTCATGTTTTACTAGTACTGAAGTATCTTTCACTTTTTGCAGATCAGACACAGCAACAACAGAAGAGGAGATCCTTGATGCCATGAACACAGGACTAAGCTCTACAAAAAATGACATGTCACTATCAGCACTTGATGATGAGGTGAGTATTTCAAATGGTCAACTTTTGCCACTTTTGTAGCATCCTATTCTGGAATATATTTTTGTTTATTTTTCAAATACTGTTTGCTAACAATACAGAGTGCCATCTATTTTTTTTTCAGATGGATCTGGCTACATTTTTAATATCTAGGGCATGTAAAAACCCAGTGATTGCCAACTACCTTTACTGGTGGGTTTTAAGCTTAAAAGTCACATCACACTACTTTCAGAAAAATTATTAAACCTGATATATTACCGGCACTTAACTAAATAAATGTTGAAACAAGATTTTAAACTAAGATATTGAACCTTTTAAACCTTATTGTAATTTTTAGTTTTCAGAATAGTTTTACTTTTTAAAATTGTATCATTCATTTATGTATGCTTTGCTAGTGACAAAACAAATAATGTATTAAATTATCTCAACCATTTTAGGTATTTGGAAGTTGAATGTGAAGATATTCAAAGTGAGGAAGTGTTAAATATGTACAGAACTGTTCACAAAAGATTTAGTCTGGCCCTAAGCAAGGTAAGTTGAAAATAATTGTTACAGCTCTTTTACATCAAATCTTTCTATATAAAAAGATTTTTTAGCCAGTAGGCTATCCAGAACACAGACCATAATTTTTGCTGGATCTCCAAAAGGTTGGATTTGATTTTTGCTGAATTTTTATTTGTAGATAATAAATACATTTTGTTTAATCATCACCTGCATGATACTGTACTTTTATAGGATACTTGTGTACCATCATCAATTTTTTTAAATATAAAGTTATTGTAAAAACATTTTTGGTTTGTCACTTTCAGGGTCCCCCTGAGAGTAAAAGACAGAGGTCAAATCTAATCAGGCAGAATGTTTTAATGAAAAAACTTTGTGTTCTAGTTGAATCTTTAAAAAGCATTGGCAGCCAAAAGAAAAAGGTATAGAATATTTCTGTTAATGTTCAACAAATTCATATATATATTTGACTAAATAAACTTGCATTTCATATTTTTTAAAATAAAATCTTCTTCTTTGATTGTAAATTGTAATGTTGGACGGTATTTCCTCCAACACAATTAAGTACTAGGTATCAACCTGTTATGACTTTCAATTTAGCAACCATCAGTTTACTGACCCGACCACGCCAACCCCTTATATACATAAATTGTAAAATATAAAAATATCTTGACATTTTATCGGCTGGCATAATAAATATTTAACAAACTGATTTACTTTTTAGAAATAAGATGAGATTTTGTTTGTATTCAGTTATATAGCTAATACATATGTTGATTGAAAATGTTACGAACAAGATACCATCCAGCCTTTCTTCCTTTATGCAAACAGATTGAACATTTGCAAGCTTTGCTCCACAAGCCTGAAATAGCTGATTTAGTTAGCAACAATGGTCCTATACCACTGCCATTAGACCCCTCTGTTCTTATCAAATCAATAGTTGCTGAAAAAGCCACAGTCTTTGCTGTAAGTTATAAAGAATTAGAATGTTGCTTAAGATATTATTTTAAACTGCAACACTCTTATTTTAATTTAAAATAGATTTAGTTTTCATTGTACCACAAAAACAATATAAAAAAGGTGTAGATAGTTTACAAAATCATCAATGTTTTTTTTTTCTAATTTACACATTTTTATCAATTTTTTTGGCCTTTTATTACAAAGAGTAATTTGATGAACATATTTTTTTCTAGAGCAAGCTGAGCCCATGTCTGTTAACATTTGAAACAGTAAGTGGAAAAGAATATAAAGCAATCTTTAAGTATGGTGATGACCTAAGACAAGACCAGTTGATTCTCCAGATGTTTCAACTCATGGACAAGGTAACTTTTTGTATGGTTTTCTGGTATTATTAGCTAATGGTTCTTTTGAAGTATGATTATCTTTTATATAATTATGTATAATTAGATAATAGTTCAATTTTTATAATTTTATGACCACTTAAAGTATAATTTGATATCATCATCTTTAAATGTTCGTGCCCAAGAAACATAGGGCATGTAAAATGGACTTAATCTTTTTCAATGACCTCTGCATGTGAAGGCAGAATGGTTAGCACTATGCCCAGTCCATTTGTTTCCCTAATGTTTGTAGAGTACCCATCAGAGTTGGGTGGACTCAGGGATGTACTGCAGACTTGAGCTCTGGATCTAAGCTCTATAGTTTCTAGTTAGAGGTTATGAGCTTTATCATCCATACACTCAATCTTCTTTAGTTGATATACTTTATTTCAAACTTTTTGCAGCTTCTTCGCCATGAGCACTTGGATTTACAAATGACACCATACAAAGTTCTGGCAACAAGCAAAGAGCATGGTGAGTTTTCCTCTTTAAATTGAAGAGTTCTCAAAGCAATTAAGTCACATTTTTGTGAGTATCAAACCAATCAGTCATCATTATTTCTATTGTTTGACTTCATAGTATGAATAAATATTAATGCTGAAGTGTTTAAGTGCCTCTTTCAAAGAAGCAAATTTAAATAAAAATGCTGTTTGTGACTTTTATTCTTTAAGCACAATGGTCTTCAATAACTAATTACTGTTATTTAAATAAATGTTAATGATGAAATATTGTAACCTTATTTTCAATTATTTGTATTAAAATAGCAATGTGTTTATTTATTATGGCAGTTACATATTTAAAATCAAACAATGAACTAAAATCTAGCTATTGCTACTGACAGGGCTTGTTCAGTATGTGGAGTCAATAGCCTTGTCAGAAGTGTCCAAAGAGAAAGCTATACAGAAGTTTTTAAGACAGCACAACCCATCAGATACTGGCCCATTCGGCATAGTTCCAGAAGTCATGGACAACTACGTTAAAAGTTGTGGTCAGTCATGTTTGTTTGTTTTATTTTTTTAAACTGTGGGTTGTATTGTGTAGTGTTTTTTTGTGATTAATTTTTTTGCCTTAATTTTAAACTTTATTTATATTTGTTTTAAAAAAACTCAAATTTTTTTTTTGCAAAAATTAATTTTTTTTAATAATCATTTTGAGAACCTTGCAATTAAAATCTTATAAACAAAAGTAAAAATGGAATTTTTTTTAGCAAAACTCTATATCTATCCCAACAAATCTTCCCATAAACCATGTATATATAAATACCATGATACTAAAAAAACACAAAAACTTTTTATTACAGCTGGCTACTGTGTTGTAACATATCTTCTTCAAGTTGGTGATCGCCATCTTGACAATCTTCTGTTGACAAAATCAGGTAATATGTTAAAATCAACCTTTGTTTTAGAACTATGAATGCCATTTTACTTGATTTTTTTCAGCTAGACTTAATAATTATATTGTTGAACAATTCAAATTTATTTAAAAAATGTATTCTATCAGGTAAAATGTTCCACATAGACTTTGGATTTATCCTGGGTCGTGACCCTAAAATTATGGCTCCTCCAATGAAGCTTAACAGACAGATGGTGGAGGCTATGGGTGGCTATGACTCTGAACATTTCCAGAGGTTTAAAGTATTTACGTATACTGCTTTCCTAGCCCTGCGCAGGTTTGTTGTAAAGATTATGCACTATAACATTTTACGTTGTTTCTGATTATCCTTATTTCTAATGTATCTTAAGGGTAGAAAATTTCTTGTTAGATGTTTTTTCTGACTTTTTTTTAACCCTATGAAAAAAGTTCTATTTTATAAGCAAGTTTTCACTTCTTTATTTTCAAAATTACATATGATTTTTTTAAAAATTGTGTTTATTCTTTATTTTCATGACTCAACTTTTGAAGTTTTTTTTATTGTAAAATTCTTAACTTTCAGATCAGCCAATCTTTTCTTGAACTTGTTTTCTTTGATGGTAGATACTAGCATTCCTGATATAGCCCTGGAACCTGATAAAACTGTTAGAAAGGCGAGTTTGAGTATAGTATTTAAAAGAAAATACTAAGTGAAGTGGATTACATTTTAAATCAAACCTTTTTTTAGTTTTCTATCAACCACAATGTTTACGAGACAATGTTTGTGTTGTTTAAGGTCCAGGAGAAGTTTATGCTTCATTTAAATGATGAGCAAGCTGTACAACACATTCAGAGCTTGATTGATGACAGTGTCAATGCCTTCATGCCAACACTGATGGAGTATGGGCATAAGATGGCTCAGGTAAATATTGTTGACACTCATAGGACAAACTTTGGACTAAGAAAAATAAAACTGCATTGTGAAGCTGATTAGTTATGTTCATTCTAACACTAACAGAGACTTGACTTGGAAAATAGATCTAACCATGCTAAATAGTTTTGATATAACTACTTATTGAGTATTACACATTTTGAAAGAAAAAATTCTTCAAATCACTATTATATATGAAGAATATTAAGTACACTTTCTGTTATCAAAACTGAAAATGAGCTACTTGTTTATATATTTTTGAGTCAGAATAAAATTCAAAGTAAAAATATTCTTAATAAACTTAATATTTTTTTTCAGGCGCTTCGTAAGTAACATGGAGTCAACCACTACAATCAACTTCAAGCATACAAAGCTTATGGTCGCTATTTAACCATGCCTTTATTAGTTAAAAATGTATGATCACTTTTTCAAACACTTCTGTTTTATTCATATTATGTTTTCTTTCCCATAAGGCTATTAGTTTACTTAATTATCATCAAATCCCAAAGCTAACTAGTTTCATGTAACTACAAGTGTTCATAAGAGTTGTGTAGATCCTTCATTTCATGGTTATACTTTACCTGAAGTAGCACCAGAGTATTTAAGAGCAAATGATTTTTAAGAACAGCAATAAAGTTTTAAAATCTTTTATAATTTATAATCTTTTATAATATCCCTCTGTTTCAAGTATTTCATTATTCTGGTTCTAGATTAGTCTATTTGAGAAAACCAAAATTTTAGTGACATATTTTCTCTAACTGCTGAGCCCCACTGTCTGTAATAGTTACGGCAAGTCTCAATTTGAAATTGCAAAAATAGTATATTTAAAATAAGGCCACCATGAGTAGCATCAGATAATTTAGCTAACCAATTATTCTAGTATTTAGCATTTTGTTGTTATTTTTAAATGTTACCTAATGGCAGCAGTCTGAGCTAATGAATTGCTTTGTTTTTGTTTTATTGTATCATTCAAACATGCAAGAGGATTCTTTTTTTAACCATTGCAAATTTATCTTTCATTGTTATGTTACATTTCATTGATGTATTGTAAACATGGGAAGTCTATGGTTTTAGTAGTTACATCAGCTTAAATTGAAGTAGCTTATTTTAATTTAATTAGTATTAAAAGCTATTTGTTTTATGTCATCTAGAAAAGAATATGTCATGGATGTGTTTAATTTTGTTACCATGGTTAATTATAAAATCCTTGATGACTCTCATTAATCACCAATGTGCTTTCATTACTCCCTCTGATTGTATTCAGTGATAACTCAAATTAAAGGGAGCTAACTGAAACTACATAGTTAAGGGAGCTAATAGCCAAAATAGTTGTGAGGTTAGAAAGTGTCTTGAGGTTTCTCTTATTGGTTTGTCTGACATCCACACAATTTTTTCTTGCCCTGCTGGTGTAAAGTTACATTCAGCAGTGTTGTGTGTCACTGTGGCCTAACTTAAGCAAAAAAATTCGACTGTTTCAAATAGGCCAGTATTTTTCTTCCTTATTAGACCTGATTAGAACACTTAATGATATGATTTATGATCATTGTCCAAAGAAAGGTGACACATTTAGAGAATATTACAACTGCAAAGGCTGTTGTGAGTAATGTGGTCTGAGAAGTAGAAGTTATTTTTTTGTAAGTTTAGTCACTGCACTTACATGTTAAGGGAGACAAATTAATCTTGATAGAAAAATAAAGCAACCACAGCAATTGTTACAGTCCCTTGTGTGTACAAGTTATCATACATGTTTTATTGTTTTAGAATGTGAAACTCATCTTAAGCCATGATTTCATCTTTTTGTGTAGAATTCAAATCTCTGTATGTCTTTCAATTTTATGTATGTAACTCTGCCATGATTCATGTCATCAGTCAACTGTAAAGAATTGACTGTTCCTGTGATTTTTAATGCCTGAAAATGTTCATGTGTGCAATAAAGTATAACAATCTATTTGAACAAAAAAAGATGCATATCATAGTTGTTTTTTTTTCTCAATTTTACTTTAAAATGTTATATTGTTGTTTTTAGTCTCTGTATTAAATACAGTATTCACATAATATAAAGAATATCAGTAATTTTATGAAATACATTTTACTCTTCTGGACTTCTGCTATTATAAAATATGAAATCCATTGCCCTCATGTACAAACACTATTTATATCTTACCTTTAGACTGAAGCTTGGCATACTTTTAAAAAATCCAAAAAAAACACGCAATGATATTTTTAAACATGTTGTGCATCTCATTTCGGACTAGATTTCCCAAACAGCAGCACATTTTGCCTAAAATATAAACTAAATTTTCAGGTTTTATTGAATAAAAATAGTAATGTTGTAGCTATATATATCTAACTGTTGCTCCTGTTGATCTAGATTTCAAGTGGTACATAGATTTATTCCTCTTATCCTTTAATGCTTTATAGGTGCGTGACTTAATTTATGGACTATCAATATTCTGTAGCAGCCATGAATATTATTTTATATGAAAATTTTATATAGTTCATTTATTATAATTATTATAATTATAAATTAATTAGAGACATAATAAATAGGTTAGGATAGTAAGTAGTAATTAGATTACAACAATACAAGATGTATTATGTATAACTTAACTTATAATCAATAATTGACCCACCTTCTTACATTAGATTTAAAAATATAATTCACACTAATATTCTTGAACTTCAGTTGATAGTGATAACAATAGTATTACTAGCAGTGCCGGCGCCAGGTTATTTAGCGCCATAGGCAAAACTTATTAAAAGCACCCTGCAATTTTTTCGTGCCCCTGTATTAACAGAGGCGTAGCGACCCTTCCCAGCGCCGAAGACCAACTTGCGATTTGCACCCCCCCCCCCCCCCCCCCCCAAACTTACAATTTGTTTTTCCAACCCATTTTGGAGCCCCCTAGGCGACCACCTAGTTCACCTTATCTTATATATAGCGCCAGCCCTGATTACTAGTATGAGTATATTATTAATTATAGTATCAATAAAAATACAGAATGGTTTAAAATGTTTTTTTTAAAATAAATTTTCATGATAAAAAAATTATGATTTAAAGTGGCCAACCACTTTTTATACTGTAACGGAAGTCATATATAAGGGGAGGTAATTTGTAAACAAATATTCAATAGAGCTAAATTTCTATTTAATCTAGATTTTTTATTTTAGATCTAGCCGTCTAGTCTAGTGATAACTAATATGGTGTTTTAATTTAAATTTTGCATACGATTTTAGTGTGGTAGATCTTAATTTCTAGATAGATAGCCTATCTAATTAAATAATTATTAATAATTTAATTAGGCTATCTAGAATCTAGCTACTCTTCTACACCAGGGCTACACCAGGAAAGAAAAAAAATAGATCTTAACTTAATAACTAGATCCTAGAATCTAGACTGTAGATCTAGATTAGATATTAATTAAAAATTAAGCTAACTGTTAAACACTGTAAACAGCTAAACTTTGCAGTCTGCTAAACGAGGTAGCAATCTAACTAAGGTTTTAAATCTAGTCACCCAGTTTCACTTTCAAGCCAGGTCTACTGACTTGACTCAGAGTACAGACTGTAGTATGGTGTACTGTACCCTTTGCCTTTAGTTTAGTAATTTTAAATTTAGTTAGTTTAGTAAAGTTTAGTTGTTTGAGAGTTTACTTAGTAAGACTTAGTTTAGTAAAGGTTAGTTAGACTTACTCATCTGTGTAGATAGTAGATAGTGTAGAATCTAGTTAGGCCCTATTTAATAGTATTTATATTCTTAATTTCTTAATTTAGTACTTTAGTATAAAGTACAAAATGTACAAGGCCCTAGGCCTAGTAATTGCTAATTAAATTAATAAATTTGTTTAGAGTTAATTAGTAATTAGTAAGTGTGGCTACTGAGATTCTACTCTACCTCAATCTGCAGTGTGTCTGTTAAAAGAGTAAATAAGAGTAGAGTCTGAGTAAGACTGTAATACTGAGCTGAAGTAAGTAAAGTAGCCTCCATTGTAGTAGAGCTTTATAATATTCTTTATGTTATGTCTGTGTAATTTGTAGTCAACTGTAGTTTAATACCCCTGTTTACACTTGTGGCATGTTTGATTAGTAGCGCTGTTTACACTTGTGACATTTATGATTAAATTAGTAGTTGATTTCTATGCATAATAATAATATAGAATACACTACAAAGCATACATGTCTAGGAAAAACACTATCACCATGACATGGTGGAAAAGCTTAAATTTGTAAATTAGCATTATTATTTTAAGGCCTAAAATGTAAATCTATTTTTATACCACAGATGAGATTATAATAAAAATCCTTAAAATGGATCTTCAAGAACTTACCAAGCTTTTGAAAACACTATTAGCCCACATTCTTGTTTCTGTAAGTTGGACAGATCACTTTTAAAATTATATGTTTTAGCATTAGTGCTGCATTAACCCTGTTAGATTAATGTTACAACTATAAGAACGAGCTGACCCGTGACATAGCATACGCCACTATTTAGTTGATTTATTTTCTACTTATCAACAATTCATAATATGTGAATTCAACACTACCCTACCCCCTGCCTGCCCCACTCCCCCACCCCCACCCCTCCCCGCCCAGTAAAAGCAGCCATTTACAGATGACAATGAAAATACCAAGCAGAACTTATCTCCCCTTAGTTTCAAATCGTTTAAAAACTAAATTACCTGCCACTAATAGCCGTCACTTATCCGAACCGGCTCTACTGTTGTAAACATTCGGGGTGAACCATAGCTCACCTGACAGGTGGGGATGAGGGTGGTAGCGATATGCCTGGAGAGCGGGGGAGTAACAGCTAAGCTGCGTGGTGTCTTGTATGGTCCCCATACAGAGAATTATATATATATAGATAGAGCTTTGTGTTGTAGGAATATTTTAAATCTATTGTTAAAGGTTAGTGTTGCTTTTGCTAGTTTTAAGAAAAGTTTGTTTTTAATATATAAAATTTGCTTAGAAACAGTCTTCTTTTGTAATTTCTGCTTTTCTTTAAACAGATTCCAGAGGAGAAGGATCTAGTCTTAGATGGAGATTTAACAAAATCTTTAGATCGAGTTGCTGGACATTCATTTTTGAAGGTGATTATTTAACTTGGAGGTATTGTTCTTGAAAAAGAAACTATTATAGCTTTTTGTGAAACTTAAAGATTTCACATGAGTAGTTGGCTCAATCAACTGACCATGCTGACCTACATTTTTAAACATCAAAGCTTTAAACCGTAATCTTTAATAACTTACGGGTCATAAGAAACACATTTGACCATCTTGGTCGTCTAGGCTTTGATGGTTGATACTTGATAATGAAAAGTTGTTCAATAGAATAATAATTTTTATGCTTAATATCAATGTATAATCTGAGGCTATTATTATTAAATATTTCTGTGCTTCATTTTTATGTTTATTTTTTTAAACAGATTAATTAAATACATCTATATTTTTAATCTCTGAAGGAACATGGGGTCAGCAAAATATATAAGTTGGACCCAGAAAGAAAATCTTTACCTGGATGTGGGAAGTATGTTTTATCATTTCTGTTGTAGCTCAAGAACTTGGGTAATCTTTGTCTACTCAAGTTTTTTCTAAAAAAAATAGGTACATTTAAAAATATCAACAAAAGAATGCCAGGTTTTAATTGAATATATCAAGTTGAATATGATATTTTAACAATAGAAATTAGCAAGCAAAAATAATAAGCTATATTTTATTTGTTAGCAATAATCAGTTGACAATAAATGCCCTTTTAAAAATTGTCTTTAAAAGGGCTTTGTAATTATTTTTGAAATTTCGTTTTTACTATTGTATTTTATACTAACAATACTTTTTTTTTTACTATAGACGATTGTATCTTGTCCGGCCACGAATGCTTACAATGAAATATATTGCTGATCATATCAATACAGAAATAAGTGAAGGTCATAAGAGGTCATATAAAATTATTTTTGTCCCACGAAAGGTATAAAAATCTATTAGTTTAAAAGTTAAGTATTATTAAATTCAATTATAAAAAGTTTGACTGAAGTTTTAAATGGAAAAATATTTTGTACAATTTTAAATGTTTTAAAATTAATAAGTAGAAAATATGATACCTTATTCCATCTTGTAAGTAGTGGTTGAAAGTATCTTTTGTTTTTTTTTTATTATTAAGAAATATGATTTTGGTAACTTTTTATTCTCTACAGATTCATGTTTGTGAGTCAATATTGGAGAGTGAAGGTGTACTTGGGCATGTAACATTTGACGAATTTCCTTTAGAGTTGTTTCCCTTAGACACTGACTTGCTTTCTCTTGAATTTCCAGAGTTTTTTACTTCATTTTACCTGGTTAGTTGTGTATTTTTAAAAAGTGTATATAACACTGTTTTATTTCCTGCTTAAATATGTGTGTGGGTGTTCTTATAGATATGATTCTATTGACAGGATAACGACACCACCTGGCTACACACCATATCATCATCTCTTGTAAATCTTCAAAGACTTTTTGGCAAGATTCCAAATGTTTATGCTATTGGAAAAGGATCTAGGGTAACATTTAAATAGCAACTTAGATTTTGTAAAAAAAATTACTGTGGTGTGAACATCTGCTAAAACTTAGTTAAAAATAATTACCTTCTCTTTTCATTTTTAATAAAATGTTGCTTTTTAAATGCTAGGTGTTGTTTCTTGTTTTAATTGCCAAATTAACTAAACTCGCAGATTGCAATGAAACTCTAAACATTGTTTTGTTTTGTTCATTAAGGAACTTCATTTCACATTTTTCAATAGCACTTGACACTTTGAATTGACAGATGGTGTATGATTTAATGCAGACAATGTTTGAACCCCATGTAGAACATAAAGATTCCAAATTTCACATAGGTCAACTCTTTATTGTTGACAGAGGTAATTGTGTTTACTTCTAGATCTATGATAAACTGTTAGTTTTACTTTAGGAAGTTTTGTATAACAGCATATGAACTATCAATTTGCCTACTAAGTTGTATTGATGTTTGATTTCCAGATATTGACTATGTGTCACCTCTTTGTTCTCCAATGACCTATGAAGCTTTATTGGATGAAACTTTTGGCATTGAATGCTGTTAGTTTTATATTTATTCTTATTCCTTAATTACACCAAACTTGCTGTTAAAATTTTATGTTACAGAATTAATTAGTTGCTTAAAAAAAATCCCTTTTGTTATTTTTTTGTTACTAAATATGTTAGTTTCAGCATTTAATTGTTTTCTGTGAATTTGCTAATTATTACTCTTATATTTGCTAGCTATGATGAACTTTACCACTGATAAAGATAAGAAAGAGACTATGCTGTTACTTACAAGTAAAGATGATGTAAGAACAAGCTTCTCTTTGCTCTTGTATTGCCTTTCAACATTGAATACATAATTGGCTGTTTATCTTAGACTAACAAGTTTCCTAACTATTAATTTTTATATTTGTTTAATGAATCACTTAAAATGAAAATTTTAAATAGTTATTAACAGTTATTGTGTTGAAAGTTTATAGGTCTTAAAAATTATTCCTTAGAATATTTTGTTCTAGTTTTCACTAAAACAAACTTTATCTTTGACTGGTGCTCACCAAAAAAAAAAAACTTTACTCATAATTTCAGATTTACAGCCAAATAAGAGACCGCCATTTCTCTCATGTGTTTGCCTATCTCAGTGGAAAAGCCAAAGAGCTGCAGGCTTTGTACAGTGTAAGCAGTGATACAACTGTGTTGTATTTTTATAGTGTAAAGCATTACTAAAGATGATTTTATGAAGGTGTTTTATATTTTTTTTTTTCAGAAGAAGGACAGTCTTGCAACTGTTGGAGACATGAAGAATTATGTTGCCAATGAGCTGCGTGTGCTGAAGCACCAACAGAAGATTTTAGAACTACGTAAGTCTGAAATCTTTTCAAGCAATAAACAGTTGATTTAAGCTAAAGATGTCAATGGAAGTCATAGACTACTTATGGTTTCAAAACTTCATATATTTGTTTCAAGCCAAATATATTTATTTCCTATAAATTGAATATTGGCTATGCTATATGAAATTTTTTTCAAACAATTTAACCTAAGTAGGAAACAGTTGTCTAAAATTATTGTTATAAAGATTTGAACAGAATTCTTAAACTACTTACATCTTTTAAAAAACTTTCATTTCTTTCTTTCTAGCCAAATGTATTTATTTCCTGCAGATTGTATACTGGTATAAATTTTTTGTTGTAGATATTAGTGCATGTGAAACAGTAATGAAAACAAAAGGAAAGTATGATTTTGAAGAGTTTATCCGAACTGAACAAAGTAAGTTAACTTAATCAATTACGAAAATAATACCAAAGACTGCATTTTGACATTTTAAATGTTTGTAGGTGTTGTAATTTTAATGTCAAGGTTATTTTTATGGTTAAAATATATTTATCTGAATATTTATGAAGTAATGAAAGGTTCTGTTAAAGATTTTTATCTAATATAGATGAATAAAACAGAGGCAAGCATGCATTTTTATACTTTTAAAAACTCTCTTAGATTTGTTGGAAGGTTCAGACACAAGGTTAAGCATGACTTACATTGAAGAATGTATACACAAGCAGGTAAGAAGCATGATGGTATATGACAACTTCTGCATGCAAGATAGTTCTTTTATTATTTTTGTTCAAGTGAACCTATCCCTCAAAGTATAATTTCAGTTTTAGATCTACTTATCAACAGCTGTATTTTACTAGGCCATTATGTTTAGTTACAATGTGATTTTTGTTTTATTTTCCAGCTATCCCTAATACTTACGTTAAGACTCCTGTGTCTGTTGTCCCTTACGCAAGAAGGACTCAGCATCAAGGACTACAAATCATTCAAAACTCAGTTTCTACATGTAAGATCTAGATAAATTGTTTCCTCTTGTTAGATCTTGACACAAAGTTTCCTCATGTAAAATCTAGATACAAAATTTCCTCATGTTTGATCAAGATAAAAAGTATATAAAGTGTCTTTGTCTTCTTGTAAAATCTTGATATAGAATATCAAGTTTTTGCATGTAAGATCTTGATAGAACTTTTAATCATCCCTGAGTAAAATAACAGGAAAGTGATACTATTACTAGACTAGGTTAAACTACTTAGCTGTATTTTTCTTTTTAGAGCCATGGCTTTGAACATGCTGTGACATTTTTCAACCTGAAAAAACTGGGTTTACTCACTGAACAAGAAACAGCACAAACAAAATTTGCAGCTAGAAAATCAAATTTCAAATTTTTTAACCGCAAATTTGGCCTTGTTCCTAAATTGACAGAGGAGATGGACCTAAAAAATCCAAGCGATGTTTCTTACATTTTTAGTGGGGCTTACACGCCTTTACCGTGTAAGATTGTAGAGCAGGTAAAACATGGGATGTTTGATCATTTAAATATTATTAGTTTTATCAAATTTAACTTTTCACTATTGTTTTATTAAACGAAATTAAAGTTTGAAATAAAGTGTAAATCAAAGTTCAGATAAAGTATAATTATTCTTCAAAACTAGCTAAAAGCTTTGGAGTGGTTAAGTTAAACTGGAAATAAATGTAACAATTATACATATATTTTTTTGGAGAAAAATACCAATTTTATTTCATTATAATTAATAAAATGTCATCAAATTTCAGATTTTAACAAGAGATACTTTAATAGGGCTTGAAGATGTTGGTAGAATGTGTGGAGGATTACATTCTGACATTAAAGTAAAACACAGGAGTTTAGGTTGGTCATGTGTAGTTGTTTTAACTTTATGACTTCATTTATTAATGGATCACAGTTAGTTACTAAAATGCCAGTGCTATGGAAAATAAAATAATTTCTAATAAATCATTACAACTTAATAAGTTTTTGCATATTAGCAATGGAAGTTTTGTTCACAATTTAAAAAAAAAATTAACAAAATAGTCTTTGAAGTATCTATTGGGCACCTAAAGTAAAGCTCATCTTTCTCTATTGTAAAGCTTATCTTTCTAGACTGCCCTTCACCTAACTAGCATTAGGCAATCATTTCATCAGTTTGTTATTTCAATTTGAATTTATTTTTTGTTTTAAAATTAATAATTTCTCCTAAGGATATTTTTGTTGTAAATTTAATGTAATTTTTTGTATTGACAGGTAAAGGTGCTCCAGCTGTCACAAACCCAGCAATGAAAGTTATCCTTGTTTACTTTCTTGGTGGCTGCACATTTAGTGAGATTTGTGCACTTAGATTTATTGCAAAATCTCTGGGTAAGCTCATATTATTTGAATGATTCTTCTTTGCAATTTCAGTAGAGCCCTGTTTATGTATGTGTCATTTTTTTTACTTTAAACATCCATATATTTGCAGGTGTGAGAATAATTGTAGCCACAACAGCTATTGTCACAGCCAACAGTCTTCTTGGAGCATTAATAGAAAAATCTCCCAAATAATATTTCTTGCTGTTACTAAGCAATCAGTATTTGAGTGTCAATAGCTTTAGCCTTAACATCAGAAATGTGTAATAAAACCCACTTCAATTTATGTATCAATTTAATACTTTTACATCAAACTCAATATATTATTAAAACATGAGAAATGTTAAAAGTATCTTTATATTACACCAACGCACATAAAAGAATAGCTTTTGTAGCAAATGGTATGTGTCATAATAAGCAAAAATAATTTTGTTAAATATATGTTTAGTATCCTCAAAGATCTTTATTTTTTTTTTATGTTTTATAAATAGAATAAATGAAAATGTTAAGTTTACTACTAGATCATTCACAAATCAAGTCTGAGTAAAACATGTGTTCAGTAACTTACCTACATAAGACAAGTCAACAATACATGTTTGAAATAATATGTAAGCATAGTTAAATAAAAAATACTCTTTGGTTTTGTTGTTCTTGACATTTTCAAATTTTTCAGGAAAATCAAAATGTGGCCAAAGATATGTAGATACCTAGTCTCCATCTTATAAATCATTTTTGTTTCTGCTTAATTTGGAAGCTTATATCTAGTTACTCTTTACATTAGACAAAAGAAAAAGCTGTGTATTTTCATCTTACTTTCAAAGATTAATTTTATCTTTTTTGTTTATTTTGTTTGATCTGAATAACAATACATCAGGGGAAAAAACTAAATTGTCCGATGACTTTTAACTTAATTGATTATAAAATTGATTACAACAATATTCTTTTATAGTTTTTAATACACGTAAAATGTTTTGTACTCTATTACTTTCTTATGCCTTAATGTTTATGATATCTCCCCATATTTTAGATTTTACTTCATCAAATTTTATATTCATAATTTCATGTGCAATAAAAGTTGCTTTATTCATACATCCGTTATTTGTCATATCCTAATTTAGCTTACTTTGCAAATATTTGTAATATTCTGAAATGTTTTTTCTCTGTGTTTGAAAATTTGCATTTGTTGATTCTGTAAGTGTAAGACTGTAATATATAATACAAACATGAATAAATCAAATTAACCTCTTCTTTTATATAATGCTTAAGTTAAGTTATTTCATTTTTTTTAGATTAAACTAATTTAAAAACACATTCCAATAATTTTGTAACTTACGCAAGATTTACTTTTGGGCACATGGATATTTTAATCCTCATTTTCAAAAACAAATATAAACTGTTCTGAGAATACATTAAACTTTTCTTCAGACTAAGAAATGTGATGTTAAAATTCTGAAATAGGTTTTTTACTATGTATTTTTAAAATGTTTACACTTGTTAAAGCTTTGACATGCCCCACCAAAATAAATGTATACATTTATTTTAAAAATGTTTGAAAATCCAATAAAATCAATTTACCTGTTATTAATCCCAGTGATTAAAATGCAATTGAACATTAATGATCTTTGTTTTTAATTTTAATACTAACTTACTCATTCATCAGAAAATTATTTAACCGGCTGCAATGTTAAATAAATATCAAATAATGAGATATTTTTGTTTACCTTTTTTTTAAATATCAAGCTTGGTTAGAAGCGAAGTACTCAGCAAGATAAAAATATTTGTATATGACTTCAGAGCCTGGCTACAATTTTCAAATTAGGTAAGCTGTGTCCATATGAATGAATGCCTGAGCAACAAGAAACTATTTCTACATGACTCACCTGCCTACAAATAGACATTTACTTGAAATCAGATTACTAATGATACTTTACACAGATTATTCCTTGGTTATATTAAAAATACAAAATTAAGATCTCAAAGATTTTACCATAAGAATACTAAGGTTCATAATACATAATGGAGCTGGCTTTTCTTCTATACCAATGGTTAGATTCAGTGTTATAGTGATTTTTTTTTTATTTCAGGATCATAAATAGGCCCATATATATATATATATATATATATATATATATATATATATATATATATATATATATATATATATATATATATACTAGCTGTATACCCGTCCTCCGCCATGGTAAATCTTTTTAAATGTACCAACTTGGGAACAGAACAAAACTAAACACAACACAAAAGAAAACACAACACAAACACAAAAGAAAACACAAATACAACATAAACACAAAAGAAAAAATAAACGCAAATAAAAACATAGATCTAAATGAAAACACAATGCACACACAAATGCAAAAAAAACACAAAAGAAAAAACAAACATAACACTCATAACATAAACACAAATAGTGACAATATGGGGGAGGGGGAATCAAGAAATATGATGTAGCAGTTATTTCAGAGTTCTTTAGAACAGAACTGATGGAAAAAAATTTAGGTCTAAATTTCATAACAAGTATGAATTATATTATATTTCAATTTTGGGCAGGGAAGAGGTACTTTGTGATGTCTTATGATTATAATTATTTTAGAGGGTTTTTTGTGAAGACTTAAGGCCTATGGCTATCTATTACTATCTATAATAGTCTATATATTGTAGTGGGATTTATATACATTTAGATTCTAAATCTATAGTTAATCGTAAAATCATGCTGCGCTCAGTGGCAATATTTAAGTTTGGTTAGACTCTACAATCTACATTGTTTTCCATTAAAAAAAAATAGAAAAAGAAATAATAGTTCGAAACTAAATTTGGTAATAAGCTTAGCGACATTCATTGTTTATAAATGGCCGCATGAATGAATCATTTAACTAGAGTACTTGTAAACAACAATCGAAAATGAAAAAAAGTCCTACTGGAAAGGAAGGACCAGCTTCTAAACAGGTAACATAGCTGAAATTGTATATCAGGTTTAACTTAAACCATTTTCGACGAACAATCTTCACCAGGCCAGCTAGTAACTGTAAAAATAATGAAACTGTTTCAAAAATCGTACATCACAATCACCGTTTAAAATTTTTTAAAATTATGGCCACGCCCTAGACTGTCACCGTAGTAGAGTACATTATTTTGGATTATATCTAAAAAGAAAGTGATAATCTCTAGATATCTACTTCTTCTTTATTAATATTACATGAAATTTACAGAAATTAATGTGTTGTTTGTCCATTATTTTATATAGTTTTTATTAGGTTGTAGGCTAATTTAGTAATTTTGCATGAGTATGATTATTTCTAATCCTAAAATCAATGTGATGTCAGTGTGTTTAAAACTTTTAAATAAAACATGTTTCTTTTTGTTGTGAATTGTTAATGTTGATTATTTATTTATTATTTAATAGTATTTATTTATATGAAATAAATAATTGGCTCAATAACAATAAAAATAATAGGCCTACTATTATTCTGCATAATAATCACAATAATTAATGGGTTACAGTACTTTTTAAAATGATTTTACCTTCACCCCTCCCCCTTCATCACATATGCTATCACAAAAAGTGAGACCACCCCCTAAAATGAAGTAACACAGCCTACAATCACACTTAAAATTAAGCAATTTAATGTTTTTAAACATCGATTTCTTTTTAAAATATTGACTGTGCTCGGCCAACATAGAGTATATTAATCAATTTATAAAAACAGGTGTCTAAAATGCAAAATAACAACTAAAATTCAGTTTCTAACATTACTTTTTTAAAATGCAAAGTATGAACATCCCCCTCCCCCACACACACCCATTCACAAAATTATGAAACCCTCCATCCACACTAGGAGTGCTATGTAATAATAATAATAAGAATATTTTAATATAAATACGGCCTAGGCTATAGATTAAATATTTTTATTTATAATGTTTAGGGCTATTAAAATGTTTTATAATTCACGTAGATTACTAATATAATTTATAACATAGGAGTGGTCCATAAAAGATATCACATTCCTACAGGAGGTGGGGTGTTTGGACTTTTATGACAAAGTGTGACAATAGAAGAGGAGGGAGTTCAGAAAGTTTGATGACACATTTAGGCAATTTTTATAAATAATGACAGAAACTGAATTTAAGCCACTGTTTTGTATTTTTAAAAGATTATTATGGTAAATTGCAATAACAGCTGTTGAATGTAGGGCCTACTTAGTGTTGACTGAGCTCAGTAAATACTTTAGAAAAAAGAAAAAGCTGTTTTAAAAAAACAAAATTGCAGTTTCAAGGAACTTGTAGTTGATGTGTGATGTTATTTGGTGGGGGGGGGGGGGGGATGACAATGGCAGGGGAGGGGATAAAATCCTTTTAAAAATTGACATTGTTTATGGATGTACTAAACCAATGAACACCTGCAGTGATTTCCTGTTTTTTATTTTATAAAATATTTTTACAGAGAATCTAAACAAAATAAATATAAAGAGTATTTTTGGTAATATCCTAGTATAGTAATATTAATACCAGTATAAGCTACATTTGTTTAACCTTTAAATAGTAGAATATTCCAGCATAAATTTTGTGCTAAAAGAATAGTCTTACAGTAAAAAGCATAAAACAGCCTTCTTCAATAGATGGTAATTGTATGCTTTTGGCACCGGTCACTTAAAAAACATTTATAATTAGGATTAGGAGTTTCCAGTAAAAGATTATTTTTTCTTGATTATTATGAAAAAAATGTATTAGGCTTTGAGATCCCAAGCACGTTTGCATTATTATTTTATATAGGCCATACTAACTATGTAAAAACCACTTATTGGTCTAAGTTGGGGACAACATGATAGCTCAGGAGAGCATGTGATTACTTACTCCAGAAGTCCCAAATTTGAATCCTGGGTAGATGAGGTTCACTATCTGGGAGAGAAAACCCCAAAAGCAAACATAAGGTGTATAACATGTTGACATGTAATACTTAATTGTGTTGGAGGAAATACCATTCAATTAAGAAAAAAG
This sequence comes from Physella acuta, assembly GCF_028476545.2. Taxonomy (NCBI): domain Eukaryota; kingdom Metazoa; phylum Mollusca; class Gastropoda; family Physidae; genus Physella; species Physella acuta. The sequence goes on along the minus strand of NW_026731741.1, from coordinate 177,251 downwards.
AAGAAGAAGGAGGTTTGAATTTATTGTGTTTTTATAATTCAAGACAGGGACTTCAAGAAAGGCGAGCACATCTTCAGAACAGAAAGCTCACTCTTCAGCTTCTGGTCAAAATGAAGCTTTACAGATCAAGGGGAAGGTTTGTTTTTCTAGAAAACTTGAGATTTTTTCCAACATTTAGCTCTGAACATTTGAAAATTTAAATGATTGTGGTTTTATAGAAACACCAATAGTTATTTAATATGATCTAGGTCAACAGATGCTCTTATAAATTGTGAATTGTAGTATAACTGAATTTACCCAGAAGAAGTTGGTGCAAACCTTAATTAATTATTTACTCTATGTAAAGTCCAAGCCAAGTCAAGGTCAAAGTCAAGCTGTGTCCACCAAAGGTCAACAATCAATGATGCAGAAGCTACAAAATTCTCAACTCCCTATTAAGAAAGTTAATGGAATGTATGTCCCTGAAGGTGGGCCAGTGATGTTTACAGATGGGTTTTAATAATATTTTTTATAGCTGTATACACATTTTAATGAAAATGTTTCATGATCACAAAAGAAATTGTTAAGCATAATAAGAAAATGTATTACATTTGTTGGCTACTCATAATCACAGGTGTATTTAAAATGTTTCTTTAACATCTTAGTTAAATGTTGTTTTTAAAAGAAATAGTATATAAAGCATTTTTTCAAGCTGTTGTTTTTGTTTTGATAGGATACAAGATGAGAGTGATCAAACCTGCTGAAAAGTATGATGTTGTTTCTATGGCTAAAGCAATGAATGATGATTTTGCTCCCAAATTGAAGGAACTTTTTGACACTGAAACTGTTGCAGCAATAGAAGCGCAGAAAACAGGTAATAGAAGAAAATTTTTAATGTGCATTAAAAAAAGATTTCTTGTAGTAATAGGTTAATCATTTAAATAGTATTTTAATACTTGCATTATATAACATTTAAAAAACCTTGTAAGATTATTCTTTTTATACGTGTAAAATAGTTTACAAGAACTGAAAACACTGATTAAGAATTAAAATTTTTTTTTAGCAGTTATGCAATGAACATAAAAATATTATTAAAATAACAAGTTGAAATTGATATTTTAGGAATTTATATTGGATGGAGATGCCCAGAGTTTCAGCATGATTGTCAACGTATATTTTACACATCCAGGTGTTTTTGTGACCACACACTCTCGGAGCATGCGTCTTTCAATGGTAATTTAAATTCTTATTTTAGAGTTGCAGTCTTTGAATGGCAATTTTAAATAAAAGCATTATTCATTCTATTGTAATTTAAACTATTGAATTAATAGTTTTTATTCATATAATAACAGTTTTACAGAAGTTTTACACTATTATTAATTGTCAAGTATTAAAGTAAATAAAGCTTAAATGTTTTAATATTAGAACCAACAGGAAAATGTTTTAATATTTTAATTTACAGTCCTGGTAATTAAGAGAACAAAAATTTATTGTTGTTAACATTTTCATCCAAACTTTACTGGAACTTTATCTTCACAGCTTTGAGTGTCAAAGTGCCTTGTAGAGTTCCAGGATGCACTTGCAAAGCTTACTTGTGGGTACCCAATAGGCCTGAGGATATTGGGGAGTTTTGGTTGCCGAAGAGGCCAGGATTTGATGCAGCTGCATGGAGAGCCAAATGTAAATGTAAACACACACACAACTTTCATGAGCCTAGTAGGCCTCATCGTTGTAAGACAAAAGGTAATTTTATCTGGAGTTAAGTTGTAGATTTCGGTGAAATTTCCTTTCATGAGCTTAGAGGGCCTCATTGTAAAACAAAAGTAATTTTTAACTTTTGTAAATTTTTAAAATTTTCAATATTTAGGCCTACTCTTTTTCATTGTATGATTATATAATGTTATGAGTGCCTTGCTTTTATTTAAGTGATTACTGTTATAAGTGGTAAGTTCATTATGCTTTGATTATGTTGGTTATCACAACTTTTCAGTTAACATATAACAACATTTCCTTTTTGTCTGTTATGTTATGATGTATACTTATACATAGGTAATAAAATATTTTAAAAATATGTAATAGATCTACATGTTTGAAGGTAATCCTTTCATCTCAGGCTGTCCTTGTGGAGGATTTTACTCAGACTTTTTGTGCGCTGCCTGTGATAGACACTGGGAAGATCATCAGACATTTTTTGATTCTGAGCAATCTCGGAGAGAGCAGGGCTTGCCTGTGGGTCAGTCCTATTCCATTAATTATGCAATCTTTAATTAATTAGCTAATATTTAGTCTGTAAAATTATTAACGCTGTTGAATATTAAATCGAGTACAAATATTTTAATAATCCACAGACATTTGCATGGTGGCATTTTTTAAAAAAAAAGACCTCTAAAACCAGAATAGAAAATATTTACAGTAACAGTAATAATCAATATAGAAATATTAATTCTATTCTTTTTAATTAATGTAGGAACAGACTGGCTTCCCTTTGCTGAGATGCCAGACCTGCGCAACATTGCTTTATCTGGTAATGATCAGGATGACAGTCGCTACCTGGAGCTCAAGCAGTTTGATGCCATTCCACCAAATGCAGTCACAGGCAACAACCAGCTGGTGCAGATAAAGGGAGGCAAATACCCAGGTCCTAGTGGTGCTAGTGGGGGCGCTAGTGGTGCAAGAGGTGGCGCTAGCGGTTTCAGACCTACATATGATTAATGAACAAACTTGATTGGAATTTGTCTTTTAATTTGATCTTCGTTTGATCAGTATGATAATGAATATGCACTCTCTATGAATTGTTGAATATGTAAAGTACTGATCAGAGAATATTCTAAACATTTGTAATGTCTTTCTTTTATTGAAAATTATGTGATGTGTTATGGATGGCCAAAATTCAATTAGAATTATCTATCTTTGCAGTGTACAGCTTCATTTAAAAGTAGTATATATAAATATATTTTAATAGTTGGCTTAAAATAAGGCCTATAGTAAAATAATGTTGTTAAACTTTTGATACAACAGGGAATTATGTTAAAATGTACAGCAAAGTGTCCTGTAAGTTGCACATGATTATATTAATACACACCAATCAGTCAAGCAAGAAGTTCATGTTGTAGCCAGTGTCCTTTAGGTTACATGTCACTTGTGGTAGTTAACATGTTGTCTGGCCAGTTATTAATATTCCTTAAACTTAAGTAAGCCTACAAGAAAGAACTGATACCACATACCATCTAGTTGGCTTACTTTGGTAAATTAGTTAAATAATTTTAAAATTGTTAAATAGGTAAACAACATATTTTCTTGCATTTCAATCAGGGATTTGATTTTAACTTTTTAGTTTATATTTATATGTACTTACATTTATATATACATACACAATATGTTGGTAGGCCTGCTATTTTTTCACATTTAAAGTGACATCTGCAGTTTTGATTTCTGAAAAGCCATTTATGGTGAAATTGTATATAACATTTTACAAATTCATTTTTTAAAAACCATACTTATATTATCTGATTTTATTACTGGAAGAAAATTGTTCTTTACAAACACACTTTTATTAAATGTGTTAAATTATTATAAAACACGAGAAGTTCTAAAACTTCGCAAACCTTATGTTCATACAAAACATTTTAAATAAACGCTATTTATCTGTATTTGACTATTTTTAATTTTTACATTTGTTCTTATTGTATTGTAGTTATTCAGTAGTAATGTAAAATATTTATGATAGTAATGTATATAAAATCTATTTTGTATATTCCATAATAGTAAAATACATTTAAGCTTTTAAGAGTATTGGTTTTTTAATTTTATTCTTATTTTCCCAGTTTTCATTCCGGAAATATCTATACATTTTCCTATTTTAGCAATGAAGATATCCAATAACAAGCGACTCTTTTTCCAAAGTTCTTTATTTTAAAATAGCTATGTAAATTTTTATGACAATGCTGTTTTATCTCTGCAGTTGTGTTTGGTAGTGGTCTGCTAATGGTTTCAGAAAGTCTGATAAACATCACTACAGATAGCATAAAACACATTGCTGAAAATATACTTCCGGACAGCTATCTCTGAGTAAAGATAAACAATAAAGCTGCTGAACATTTTGTGTTTACAGGGAATCAACCAACAAAAACAATAAAGCTGCTGAACATTTTGCGTTTACCAAGACGAGTTACACGGTTGTTGTTGTTGTTGTTTTTTTTACTTTTACTTTCTAATATACGAAATAGGCCTATAGAAGAAGCATTGTAATCAGAGTTTCTTAAAGGCATCTCTTCGGGGAAGCGAAGCCCCCCCCCCCCCCCCCCCGAAAAATTTCTACCGCCCCCCGGAACGAAATGAAATTTATATAATTTATATAGAAAAAGGTCTGGAAGAAACACTGATTGTAATTGTGCAAAAATTTAAATCGTGATATTGACAAATCTTGACGGTTTACACCTCACTGAATCAGAAAAGTATGACATTAACTGCGCATGGTTCTTTCAAATTTCGAGCAATTTCCGGTAACCGTAAGCGGTACTTTGCTCTATTTTCGTGTAAAGAGTATAACTTGAATGCTGTTAAAATTAGGTAGACGAAATTTTATATGTAAGTATAAGATCTTATTCTTCCTGTTTTTTTAAATCCCGATAACTTGATTCTCTCACATTTCGAGTGATTTTCGGGGAACAAAATTATTACTAAATGCTATTTCCTATTTCTGAACAAATACTACTTCTAAAGGACAGATTTCTTCAAAATATTTTCTTAGGTCCAGACTCAACGACCATGCATACTCCCCGTGGTGTAATGTAAACTGCCAAAGAACAACATGTTTTCGCTGTCGTCTGCGCCTAAGGCACGACCAACCAAGTGGCGATACAGATGACGGAAGGAGGGACCTAAAGTCGCGCCCGATCGTCCGTACCCAGAGAGGGCCTTCGCTCTTCCCACGCATGATAAACAACGCGTTCGTGCCCTACAACGAAGATGTAGTGGCTATAGATGAACAACACGTTTCCTCGAGCCTCCGCGCTCAGGGAAAACCCCCCTCACGCACGATTACACTCTCCCAGATCTAAAAACGAAGACAAAGTGTCCATACCGATGACGGTATGACGGAAGTGCGAGAAAGTGCGAAACGATACTGACGGCTTATATTATAGACAAGCTTATGCCCGTGTTTCGGTACGGTGTGGATATGGATATTACCTCAGAGCAATGCGCGCGGGTGGGCGTCCCTACATAGCCTACATTGGGGCGTATATTCCTTCAACCCACTGCGCTGAGCGTGGGTGGCGGTAGCACCAAGGAGTGTATATGGATATTCACGAAATGTAAGCTACGGTAAAAATAAAATGGCGCAACGATCTAACAAACATCCACCCAGATATCCCTCCTGCTTATTCGCTACTGTATTAGATCTGGTGGTTGTAGCACGCCCCTTGTGTATGCGTCGAATTGGTGTGGATATGGATATTGCCTTAAAGCTCTGCGCTGCGCTCGGGTGGGGTTCCCTTAGCGCACCGCGCTGCGCGCGGGTGGCGGTAGCATTTTGGTGTGGATATAGATATTCACAAAAATTATGCAACGGTAAAAATAAAATTAACCAACGCTGTCACGGACGTCGGCACATATCCCTCCTCCCCCAAACCCGCAGCGTAATTAAAAAAGCCACCAAACAACACGTTTACCCGGGAGTCCGCGCTCAGGGAGAGTCTTCCACATGGATGACCACATTCTCCAGCTTAAAAAAACGAAGACAAAGTGGCTATACCGATGACTGACTTTTGGAAGGATGGAAGTACGTAAAAGTGCGAAACGACACTGGCGGCTTTTTTTTATAGATTATAGATCCCCGCTTATAGACTAGCTTATACCGGAACGTCGCTACGGTAACTACAAAAATAGTGCAGCGCTCTCTTGGAAGTCCATTCAGATTTAATACCTCCCCTTCCTTTAGGTCGACCAATAAGTTGGCTTGATCGTTTGCCAGCTGTGGACAGAGTGTACTAGTCACACACAAAACCGTGTGTGTCCGATTTACCAGTTCACTTGCTGAAGTCCTTGAGCTCGGCCAATAAGTTGCCTTGAGATCGGTTTCCGGCGTGTGGCCATAGATAGCCAGTGTAACATGAACCCGTCAACGGTTATTTGTTTTCCAGAGCTATGCTGATGTCCTGAGCTCGGCAGGTAGTTACCTTGAGATTGTGTACAATCTTGTGACAAGTGTTAACTAACGCCAGTGTTTGGCCAGTTTAACAATGTCCTTGTGAGTCATAGGCTCAGTAGCTAGATGGCCTTGAGATCGGTTTCCAGATGGTGGACAGAGTGTACTAGTCACACACAAACTCGTGTGTGTCCAATTTACCAGTTCACTTGCTGAAGTCCTTGAGCTCGGCCACTAAGTTGCCTTGAGATCGGTTTCCAGCTTGTGGCCATAGATAGCCAGTGTAACATGAACCCGTCAACATATTGTGCGGTTATTTGTTTTCCAGAGCTATGCTGATGTCCTGAGCTCGGCAGGTAGTTACCTTGAGATTTTGTACAATCTTGTGACAAGTGTTAACTAACGCCAAACGCAATACAGTGTTTGGCCAGTTTAACAATGTCCTTGTGAGTCATAGGCTCAGTAGCTAGATGGCCTTGAGATCGGTTTCCAGATGGTGAACAGAGTATACTAGTCACACACAAATTCGCGTGTGTCCAATTTACCAGTTCCCTTGCTGAAGTCCTTAAGCTCAGCCACTAAGTTGCATTGAGATCAGTTGCTAGTCTGCTAGTGTTCACTGTCATCTGACCCTCAACACCTAGTGCGGTTACCTTGAGCTTATACAGACCTTTGCGTTGTGATCTTTAACCAGCCTTTTTGTTTTACTGCATACCCCAGAGACAAACAGACACCAGCAAACTATATTTAGGGATTCATAAACAGGTCTAGTATAATAAAGTAAGTGCTTAGGACCGACACAATTTCTAATCTACGCCTATGTAATATATGCAGACAAGCATCAGTGGAGTAGGAACCAAGAAATGGGAAGGGATATGGCACATCCCCAGAAAGGCAGTTAATAGTGTAGTGAAAGAAGAAATAGTCAAGGCCAAAACTGTCTGCAGGAAATCATATGTAAAATAGAAGGGGGGGGGAGCTAGATCTTTATATACTTAAGTTTGAAAATGCTAGCACAAATCGCGTTTATTGTAAGTGTCGTACACGTCCTAACCGGAGATAAAATTCCCAGCGTAATCCACATGCAGCGATTATAACCTTATTTTCTATATAATTTCATTAGGACCTACATAAGTTATAAAAAGTCTATATGATTGTCACTTAATCAGCAACACAAAGCTCATTTTACAAAGTTCTTTATTTTGATATAGTTAATGTAACATTTTATGACCACCACTGTTTCATCTCTGCAATTGTGTTTGGTAGTGGTCTGCCCCTTGTTTCAGGAAGTCGGATAAACATCACTACAGATATAAAGCACATCGCTGAAAATATAGTTCCTGGTGCCCAGAGAGCCATGTCTGCCTGAAGAAAGAAAAACAATAAAGATGTTTACATTTTTTTCTATTAAGAAGTAAATCTAAGTAACAAGGCTTGCTAGATAAAATCATATTAAATGCAATAGAAAATGCAACTGATTTGAACATGTCGGTATAAGACTATCAAACATTTCCCAAATTTATGGCGAGGAAAGAAAAGGAAATTTGGACTGAGCTCCTAAATCTTAATTTTAAAAAAAGAAACAAAGGTTCTGTATATGAGTTAAAAGTAAGATACCAGCCAAGATTTTACTCACCAAAAGGTTAGAGTAAGGCACCAGCATTCCACCAAGTCTTGATACACTTGAGCAGATACCAAGTCCAGCTGACCTGTGGCCCATACATTAAAAAGTGGGTAATACATTTCTTTGCAATCTAATCTAATAGACCTACAATAAATATCTATGTTTAAATTTGCCACAGTTATGCAATTTAACACATATTTATATCACAGGAATATAAAAAAATTATATATATATATATATATATATATATATATATATATATATATATATATATATATATATATATATATATATAACTTATGTATTTATATTTTTTTAAATTTTAAAAGAATGAAATAATTAATGCAACACTTATTGGTACACCAGCATTGATCAAATATATTATTATAAGTAACTATAAACATACCTTAAATTAGTAGGGAACAGTTCTGGTGTGTACAGAAAAAGCGTGTTGAAAGACGCCCCAATTCCAAATTTGCCAATAAAGGAAAACACAGTCGACATTATAATTGCTGTATTTGAGGTGCCTAAATAATGTTTGAATGGAAGGTTATTTATTATAGTAGTGATGTGAGTTTTGTTGTTATTTGTTATCCCTAAATTGTGTGCATTGAGCTGAGCTGACCTTACAATAGTAATACAAGCTTCATACAGACCTAACACTATTTCATCTCAGCTACAGAAAAAAGTATAGCTTAGCCTATCTAAAAAAAAACTACATCACTAGCTCTACAAAGGATTTATTGATTAGCCTGTATAAAATAACATCAACAAATTTACAAAAAAAATCTATCTTTAAGCCTACGATAAAACCAAATGCACTAGGTCCACCAAAGACCTATGAGATGGCCAGTACCTAGAGCGACTAATAGAGTAGAGGTCAGCAGACTAGTGCCTGCTACTGTCATCAGACCCATGATCACTGTCTTTCTGCCGAAGCTGACATAGAAGAGAAAAAATATATGAAAATACAGATGTCATAACCGAACTGTAACGCAAGAACGTTTAACACTTTTAAAAGATAAACATCCTAAAAAGCCCATAGAAATAATAATTTTAAAAAATATGAGGCATGTTGAAGATTACTTACAAGTGGAGCAGAAATAAGTTGGATATGTCACCAGGTATATCCACCAATCCCATTAGGATAAAGTTTACGTATCTGTTTCCAACTAATGACGAAGAGGTTAAAAACAGACCATAATATGTGATTGTGTTGGTAATCCTGAGGGTAAAAGATAATTACTGAAACTGTGGTGGCCCACACATTTAACTCACAATTGACAACATTTATTTAAATACGTTATCTAGACCGAAAAATAATAATGTTGTTACCAGATTCAATTTGACAAAAAAAAACTAATGACGTTGCTGCGAATCTTAATTCCTACGTCACACCATTTACTCACCATGCAAACCAAATGACAAGAGATGTGACAAGCAAAGTTTTATGACGCAGAATGTCTGTGATGTTGTACTTGACAACCTTAGATGTCTCGTCGGCCTACAAGAAACAAAGAAACTGGAGTTGACAATTTAAATAATACACTTACCGCCTTTAAGTAATAAGAATCTATAAACAGTAAAACATGCCAGCAAAACGTCAGATAATAAAATATACCGTGGTGTCATCAAGTTGGTTGATGCCTTTCTCCTGTTTAATGCATATCTCGCGCTCTAGATCCATGTCCTTTTTAATGCATATCTCTTGCTCTAGATGCATCTCCTGTTTTATGTGCACTTCTTGTTCGTGTTGCACCACGTGATACTGAAAACTTTCTTTCACACGTTCAAAGTCCTTGCCACTCATAACACAAGCTTTCTCCAAAAACTTTAGAGCTTCGTTGTATTTTTTGTTTGCTACAAGCCAGCGGGGAGACTCCCAGATGAAGCTGTCAGTGGATAGACAGAAAATGTTAGAAAATTACTAATTGGATTTTATTGCTAGTTTGTGAAGTTTCGTACAATCACTCAAATTAATGTAACGTATTTCGTTTTAGTTAAATACAATTAACTCCTAATTTAAAAAAAACCAAATAGAAATATCTTTTTTAAAGACAGCTGTTTACCATTTTTAATAAAATTTTAAATTTCATTTTTCTCAAATGTAGTTGCGCAATAAAGAACACATTTTTAGCGTGTTTTTTAAATTATTATTTATTGTTATGATTATGTAGCCTACAATTGCATTGAGCTCTTAAAAAAACAACACCACATACTCATCGCTTTAATTACTTTAAAGTACACAACACTCAATGACATAAAATAAGTACAGAACGACACATAGCTTTAATTACATTAAACTGTCCCAAATCCACCGACTTACAATGGGTACAGAACGACACCCAGCTGTAATTACATAAAACTATCCCACAGCCAGCTACTTACAATGGGAACAGGAGGACACTACATGAAAACAACGCCACCACAAGCTGCAGCATTCTCCAGCTGTAGTCTTGCATGAGGTACGCCACTAACCCCAGTGTTAAAACACTGATGGTCCAGTTAAACCCACCAAGCACTCCGATATTTTTGCGAAACCTCGGCGTTAGGAGCTCCACAATCATTGTATAGCCAACACATCCCATGCCCTAAAGGTGCAAAGTAAAACAAATGTTTCAGAATTATATCATAAAGCTATGACACACAGCTTGGTCAGCGCACAGGGCAACATTTGGTCACCAAGCCTCTGAGTAAAAATGATGTTTCACATACCATAAGAATCTATTGGAGTGTTGTGCGTGTGGTTGGAACGAGGCTTAGCACTACTCCAAAATTTGGAATATAAATTTAGTATCTATCAACGACTCACAGACACACACCACACAAACCTATATATATATATATATATATATATATATATATATATATATATATATATATATATATATATATATATATTTATATATATCCTATAAATATATAAGTTCTTTGCATAGCTCTTTACATATTGGTCTTTCTACAGTTTTCGCATTACCTGTTGAAAGAAGCCAACGAAAAATCTGAATACAAGTAACACGAAGATGTTTGGACTGTAGGCGACTCCAATCCCAGACGCGATGATCAGCGCATTGCAGACCATGCACACAATTTTACGACCAAATCTATCGGCTGTCAACACATGGAGGTGTAGAATGTGATTTACAGAGAGATGTGAACCAAAGCAATAAATGAAAAAAATAAATGTATAACATTCAATAACATGCGTTTTATGACTTACATGATAAAAATGAAAACATCCTTACCCAAAGATGTAAAGAAAACTGCACCAACGGTTTGCCCAATCATTAGAATTGTCTGTGCCAATTCTCCGAGGCCAATATTGTTACATACCATATCCCACTGAAAGATACAATTCACAAATGTACATACCATATCCCACTGAAAGATACTTCTCACAATGTTACATACCATATCCCACTGAAAGATACAACTCAATGATAAAATAATATCCCACTTGAAGATACAATATATTCTAGATATAGCCATGTTATCATTTTGTAAAATAGTTTGTCTATTGACTTACCTCCGCGATAAACGACACATGTTTGCCGCCCTTGAAATCGTTCCCCGCGACGCAGCCCAGCTCCGCCACTGACTTGATGACGCCGCTGACGTTTTGCACGAGCTGGATGACGCACTTGCCGTAGATGATCTCAATGTCCGAGGTGTTGTCCAGGCCGACGCTGGACAACAGAGATGTTACGTTCGTCACGTGACTGCATGTGTGAGGCGGCTCGTAACCTTCAACAAAACGTTGCCATCTTTTGTTACACTTTGTGTTAAATTACAAGACACGTAGTTCAAAACGTACCTTTAAAGATACAAAGTTTTAAGTAAAAACCAAAAAGATTCTTTACCTATGCAAACGTATATTACAACTGACATTCTTAATTAACAATTGACCCACTAACACCTGACGACAGACCTAAGAACACTTGACAGCAACTTGAACTAAAAACGCCTGACAACTGACCAATGAAAATATGACAACTGACCTATGAAGACGTAGATGAGTACTGCCCCACTCAGAGCGTAGCACGTGCTAAAGTGAATGACCAGCTGTAGCACAATAAACCGTCCGGGGCTACCAATCTCCGGCAGGACACTGTCCAGACCCCCAGGCGCCGTCTTAAACCCCGTCAGCGACTTCCTCTCTGATGACTCCATATTTGGCAGGGAGTCATCCTCCTGTGTGATGCCGGGCACTGACGCCTTGGTTAAGAACTTGACTTCTTCTGAACTTTCTCCATTTATTCGAAAGCGATCCTCTTCCATTATAACAAAACTTTAAACAGGTGGAACACACATAAATATATAAGGCATGCACAAGTCAGGAGAACTGCAGTATTACAAGACAGATGCAGCTTACGTAGATAACGCAGAATATGTTTTTGTTCTGGTCTTGTTTTAGGTAATTACACAAAACAAACGGCAATTAAACGGTTAAGTTTTTGTCATGCGTAACAACGCAAAGTGACGTTTTTAAATTAAGATATTAGGTCACTTTAACTGAAAAAAATTAGTGGGTCATTAGCTAGATTATGTCAGTTCAACTGAAATAAAAATGGTGGATCGTTAGCTGGATGTATTAGGTCAATTTAAATGAAATAAAATACATTGTCCATAATTGGTGTTACAAAACAAGGGAATTGGCTGGTTAAGACTCCTGTGGCAAGGCATTGCAAGGTGGTTGCCTGTCGGAATAATGGAATATAAGGTAGCATTTCTTTTATATTATTTAAGAGCAAATAAATTTTAAATATGTGTTCAAAAGCATTTCTGCTATTTAAAGCAACTTAGTGAAACTTAGACTCGTGATTTTGGGGTTGAGGGGTTATCTCTTTGTTGCGAAATAGGTAGGGACTAAGGTAAACGAAAGGTAAAAAAAAATACAAAAGTATTGATCCATCCCCATATATTTTGCATATAGTCAGCAAGTTAATTCAGTGCCGAAATGATAATGACTTTTGAGATGATGGTACTTAACAGCCACTTTTGATGCTGGAGTCAATCATGGTATTTTTTTTTAAAGTCAGAAATGCAATTAGCCTTTGCATTGAAAATGTTTTTAGTTCACAATATTTAAGTTAACTCAGTAGAAAGTTTTAATTCTTTAATGCTATAAAACTATCAGTTGTTCCACTCCAAATGAAATAAGCACACAGTGATCGTCTTCATGTGTATGCGTTTGTGTATATGTATGGTGAACGGGAAAAAAGTCACAGGAAAAGAAAGCACAGAAAATAAGTCACAGTTATTGTTAGGAAAAAAGTCACAGAAATCTTTTAAGAAATATTTCAATTTTATTGTTAAGAATCGTAAAATTTTGGATGTTTATTGTTGTGGGATTTGTTTGTTTTTTGTAGCATATTTATCAACTTTCAAAGCATTATAGTTAAAAATACACCAAATAATTTACAAAACAATCTCAAATTTTGTTACGTATTTAGTTAAATATGCGAGAGAAAAACATAATTACAAAAGAAATTTAGACACATCATTGCGTTTTGCCTGTATTTTGTCTTAGGCCATTCTCTAGTCGGCTTCTCCTCAGTCGGCCTTGTCCGACCACATTGTGTGTTGTTGATGTTTTGCGTCAATGCCTCTGTATCGTGACGGCTTTCTGTTTTTATCCTATGCTTTATTATGTAAAGGTGGTTGAAATAATCATAACTATTATTGCGATGAGTTGAGTGCAGCAAGTCTGATGAACTGTGTCTTTATGCCATTTCATGCTAATTTAAAGTTAGTATTTAAAAGAACACGATGAAAATCGAGAACGTTGGAACACACTATTAAATTATATTATGTTTAACATAATTACAACCTACATACTTCAAACTAAATATTTTTTTTCGTGTTTTATACATATTAATTTATACGACATACAATCTAAATTATATTTAATTAATCGAAAGTTAATTTACACTCTCGGAAATATTTAATACATAAAAGTATTAACATATTCCATGCAAATATACATTTGTGACTTTTTTCCTGTGACTTTTTTTCTGATATTTTTTCCTTGTGTTTTTTTTCTGTGACTTTTTTTTCTACAATCATATGTAGGCCTATACGTAGGCCTAAATGAATATGTGTAGGAAAATTATTTTTTAACATGACAATGTACATGTCTATATGTAAGCCCTGCTAGGGGGGGGGGGACACCTTAAAATCTATCCTTCTAGGCTTAATAGGTTCAACTCTGTGGCTGCTGAGGTGGTCATAGACTCATCCCTGTCCAGCAAGACCCACACTTCCATGCCAGAGCCTTCGTTTTCCAGCATGATGGCAGAAACCCTATACCCACCACAGCGGGCGTCTCTGGAGAAATTACTCCAGGAGTTCACAGACGTTTTTGCTTGGACAGACGATCAGTTGGGTTTTACGGACAAAATCAAACACAGCATCCCACTAACCAGTGACATACCAGTGGCGTTACCCTACCGCCGGCTTCCGCCTACAGAGTTCGCTGCAGTTAAAGAACACATAGAAAAGTTGACTACCAGGGGCATTATCCAACCCAGCACCAGCCCCTATGCAGCTTCAATGGTCATTGTGAAGAAGAAGAATGGCGAGATCCGGTTATGTTGCGATTACAGGAGGCTGAATGGCATAACCCGGAAAGATGCGTTCCCGCTGCCCAGAATTGACGAAACTTTGGATGCCCTGGCGGGGTCAACTTTCTTCTCCACGCTGGACTTAGCCAGTGGCTACCACCAGGTTGCCATGGCTGAAGAAGACCAGGAAAAGACTGCCTTTGTTACTCCCTTTGGTCTGTACCAGTGGACCAGAATGCCATTTGGCCTATGTGGTGCAGTCCAGACCTTTTCCAGATTGATGCAGGGGGTGATGAGTGAGCACATCATGAGAATCATGCTGGCCTATCTGGATGACATCTTGATATATGCCCCAGACTTCACCTCACACCTGGCCAACCTGCGCACGATACTCGAACGACTGAGAGATATCGGCCTCAAACTAACCCTGAGAAATGTGTGTTTGGGGCGGAGAGCGTGCACTGCCTGGGACATGTGGTGTCCAAGGATGGTGTGAAGACTGACCCAGGGAAAATTACAGCAATCAGCGAGTGGCAGCCCCCAAAGACCCTAAAAGAACTCCGTTCCTTCTTGGGCCTTGCCAGCTACTACCGAAGATTTGTTAAGGGTTTTGCCAACATAGCACAGCCCCTTCACCAAGTGGTCAACAATACTCATGAACAATTCGGCAAGCGAAACAAACGGCAGGACATAACCAACCTGTGGGGCCCAGAACAACAGTCAGCCTTTACCCGGCTTAAGACGGCCTTGACCACCACGCCTGTTCTGGGTTACCCTGACTTTACCCTACCCTTTATTCTGGAGACAGATGCCAGCAGCTACGGTTTGGGGGCAGTCCTAAGCCAGAAACACGCGGATGGGGTGAAGGTAATAGCCTTCGCCAGCCGGTCACTCCGCGTAAATGAAAAAAATATGAAAAACTATAGTGCCCTTAAATTAGAACTTTTGGCTTTGAAGTGGGCCATGGCCGAAAAATTCAGAGGGTATTTGCTGGGCAGCAAGTCATTGGTACTGACGGATAACAATCCGCTTAGCTACATTAAATCATCTAAGACCGGTGCAACTGAGCATCGCTGGATTGCTGACCTGGATGTCTTCGACTTCGAAGTAAAATACAGGTCCGGCAAATCCAATGCCAACGCGGATGCCCTGTCCAGGTTTCCTGTGGACAAACCTGCAGCCAGAGATCCAGAAGTCCAGTACTCCGGAGTGTACCAGGTCACCACCCGGGTCCCACCAGAGGTGGCAGTATCAACACCTCAACCTGTCCCTCTGGAGGCCCACTGCAATTTCCTGTCTTCGGCCTTACCGGCCGATGTGAAGAATGCTCAACAGGTAGACTCAAACATCCAGAAGATCCTACCCTTCCTGACGCCCGCTCACATATATACGGTATGGCTTCATCAATGATGTACCGGCTTTTAGTTAGCTTAAAAATCTTACTTTAAATAGCTTGTGGGCAAACATAGAACTGTTTACGACAATGTACATTTATTATTGAAGAGATCAGATGCCTACATATGAAGTAAGAGTATAAATTTAATCCAAATCCCAATATAACTGCCTCAGAAGATATTCTAGATCTGCTGACCAGCAAGCGATTTGTCAACTCTGTGCTTTTATATAAATATGGGAGGGAAGCAAAATGGGGTTCCATGGGGCATGGTTTACAAAAAAAACAACAACAGTTTAATGGGTGCAGGACAAAACCCTTTGTCAACTGCCCCACGGTTATCCTCCAACATTATCCACAGATCAAGTACCTTTCACCCTGTATATTACCCCGCCAAAAAAATCAAACTGCCCATTTCCAGCAGGTATGGAGTAAACAGCAGAAATAGGAAGGCTGCTAAATACTGAAAATGGTCATTGGGCGACCGACTGCTTCCATCTGCGTACCGCTTTTAATGATACTGGTGTAGTTATTAGTGTTTTTGTGCATACTATATTTTATTAACTGCGAAATACATTTACATTTTGGAATAATATTTAATAATAATTTAATAAGTTTTCTTAATTTCATTACAAAATTAAGATGTTTAGTGACACTAAGATAATTTTACAAAATTCTTTATTTTGAAAGAGCAAGTATTAAGCTTCTCAACCACCACTATTTCATCTCTGCAATTGTGTTTGGTAGTGGTCTGCCCCTTGTTTCAGGAAGTCTGATAAACATCACTACAGATATAAAGCACATCGCTGAAAATATAGTTCCTGGTGCCCAGAGAGCTATGTCTGCCTGAATAAAGATAAATAATAAAACTGCTGAACAATTTTGTAATTTATAAAGACAATTTTTAATGAATGACAGTATCAATACTGCGTCGAAATAAATCACTGTTGCAAGGTTAAAACGTTTGTTAAATAAAAATAATTTATTTTACTAATATAGATTGTTTTAAATAGAAATAATACTTCTCATTAAAAACATTTTTATTTCAGATGCATAATTTATATCAACACCATTAGACTACTGAACGGCCTTCAATTGAGGGACATTTTTAAAAATCTAACCTTTTTACTTTCTCGTATATACGAAGTATAGAGAAAGTATTGTAATCGTGCAAAAAAAAATCGAAATTTTTAGAATTCTAGACGTTTTACACCTCACTGATACGGAAAAACATAATTTTGCAATCTTGTCCGTATGTCTGTGTGTCTGTGTGTGTGTCTGTGTGTCTGTGTGTAAACACGATAACTTGAGTACCGTTACAGCTAGGTTGATGAAATTTCATATATAAGTATTTTATCAAAATCGTAGATCCATATCATCTTTTGAGTGATTTCCGATAACCGGAAGTGGTACTTTTTCTACTTTGAATTTTTCAAAAGCCTATAACTTGAGTACTATTTCAGATAGATAAATGAAATTTCACATGTAAGTAAAAAGATGTAATTCTCTACCTTCTGTCAAATTTTGAGTACTTTCCGTTGACCGGAAGTACTAATTTACGCAATTTCCGATTTCTCAAAAAACGCACGTAAATTTATAAAGTACTAATAATATCCCGCACTATTATGCACATTTTATTAGACGTTCACTTAGTGTGCAATTCTTTTTTTTTACGAGATTCCATTCTATTATAAAAAGTTTAAGTAATTAAAAATTGATTACAAATATTGTCTATGTCCTGAGTTGCCATCCCTCGTAGTTTTATATTAGAATATCCGAGAAAGTTTAGGGGAGATCACTCCCGGTTTATTTTAAATTAGAGGCGACAAATGCAAAAAAAAAACATATATCTAGTTTTTACTCAATTTGGAAAATAATTACATTTCAAATTTTTCTCTGAAAGAAAATTATCTAGTTATTAAAAAAGATCCTTTTTTAAATCTTCATTTTTTTATAATCAAAGAAACATTTTTTAGAAAAATAGAACCTTACTGGTACGGCAAAGTTTATGTATATCAAGCATTCCTAATGTAAGCCCTGCTAGGGGGGATACCTTACAATCTATCTACCCTTCCCTAGGCTTATCTACTAACTACTGTCCGGTCAGTGCAAGCCCGGATAAACCCAGACTGGTTAATACCCTAACCTTAGTCTTAATAATAAAACTACTAAAAATAAAACAAAAACTTTAACAATATAGGCCTAATAAAATTTATTTAACAAAAAAATATGGAACCAAGCTTATAAACAAACTAGAATTTAGGTAAAACAGAACACTGGAGACATACAAAACAGGAACAGAACTCAACGGAACAAAACAAACTTTTTACACCACACAAAACATTACGTTTGACCATTTGATGGTGTTGCGCCGACTTATGATGTCTAGGATGGTCCAGGCCCTGACACACAGAAACCTCCCTTCATCCATTCTCGACATCCAAAAGTCCACACCAAACAAAACACTACGTAGAACCACTACGTACAATACATTACGTAGAAAACAATACGTACACAACAAACCTTTTACACCAAACAAAACAATTCATATATAACAAAACACCCAGCCAAGTTGCCCAAGCAACCTCACTCCACGCGTGAGGTGCGCCACGCGCCCACACAGACACCGAAACCTGACCCGACCTACATCTCGCCGCGGGTCAAAAAAAAAAAAGGAAGAAAATCACTCCGAGCGGTCAATTTATACTGACCGCTTCGGACGGAAGGGCACTCCGTGGCCGTTCCCCATTGGACCACCATGCACTCCCAGATTCGCAACAAATAAAATAATACAAAATAATCCATTCACCCGCTCACACTAATACAGTAGCTAAAGTGCTAGTTTACTAACCAAAAGCTTTGAATAAGGTACCAACATTCCACCAAGTCTTGATACACTTAAGCAGATACCTAGTCCAGCTGACCTGTGACCCATATATCGAAACAGTGCAATGTAATCCGATTAATACTCATAAGTAAATTACACAGTTTTATAGTTGTCTATACAGTCGTTAAAGTTATCCAAAATCTGAACCCCCAATCATAAACGTGCCGTAAGTTCAATCATAACCCTAGCAAAATGCTTTCTTCTCCTAAAAACCCTTGAAGATAAATGTATCTGCAATCCAATTAAGGCCTATAAAATTGTGTTAATTAACAAAGTAAAATGCAATGAATAATAAACAATACTACTCTTATTGGTACACTGTTATCTACCCTATTGGCATACTTATAATAAGATCAGAACATGCCTTAAGTTAGTAGGAAACAGCTCTGGTGTGTAGAAGATTAGCATGTTAAAAGACGCCCCAATTCCAAATTTTCCAATGAAGGAAAACACGGTAGACAATACTATTGCTGTACTTGAGGTGCCTAAAAAGAGGTTAGAAGTATGTTATCGGAGTAGTCATTTGAATATTTCGTTTCTTGTTTTATTATATTAAATAGAGTACGTTTACAAAGGACATCCATAATAACACGAACAACAGTATCCGCACAGAAGATCAATAGTTCAGGCTACATAACACCAACAGATCCTCCAAAAACCTATTGTTAAACCTACATAGAACTAACACAATGAGGTCCTCTTCAAACTACAGGATACCAGCATCACTTAGTCTACAAAGGAACTATCATTTAGCCACTATAGCATCATCCTCATCGTGTCTTTAAAGACTCATATTGTAACCTACATTTTAACACAGCATCACCAAGTTCGCTTAAGATATAGCCTATCTTTACGCTGACGTAAAATCAACATCACCAGGACCTCCAAAACGCGTATTGTTTTGCCCTCATAACACAAAAGCACTTTTCGTATAGGATCTATATTTAAGCCTACACAACACCAACATCAGCAGGTCCACAAAAGACCTATGCGACGTCCAGTACCTAAAGCCACCAGAAGAGTGGAGGTCAAGAGACTGGTACCCGTTACTGTCATCATTCCCATTATCACTGAAGATAAATGTATCTGCAATCCAATTAAGGCCTATAAAATTGTGTTAATTAACAAAGTAAAATGCAATGAATAATAAACAATACTACTGGTGGCATAAAAAAAAAGAAACGATATTTAAAATACAATAATCATCACCAAAATGACAAACTTAAATAAAACAAAATTAATATAGAATTTAAAAAATGAAAAACACCGTGAAAATGTCAAGAAGAGGGACTTACAAGTGGAGCAGAAATAGGTTGGACATGTCACCGGGTATATCCACCAATGACATTAGGATAAAGTTCACGTATCTGTTTCCAACTAAAGACGAGGACGTTATAAACAGACCGTGATATGTGGTCGTGTTGGTGATCCTGGTGATCCATTAAATAACACAATGTATGACGGTCGTGATTAAACAGCCAAATATTTGTATTACACAGGTGATAAAACCGAAAATGTCAAGGCTATAGTCGGATCTCAAAACGTAAACATTAAAATAAGTAAAAGTGTTATTTTCAAGCTCTCTGCATTTACAAAATTTATTACTTATTTTTAAAGTACTAATTTTATTTAGTTTTAATTCTAATAGTTTTTTTATATATAGAAAACGAAAAGTAGAAGAAAAAAAACCTTTCCCGTCCCGTCCTTGTTAACTAAGTTGGTCCTGTTGTTTAATCCTGACAGCTGCCATTACTGAAACTTTGGTCATTACTGTCTCTAAGTTATTTTTAAAAACCAATTGGCATCAATATTACGCTTGAATCAACTCACCATAAAAACTAAGTTACGTCCAAGCTATAACAATAAAACCTAAAAGACGTTGCTACAACATTCAACAGACAGTAAATACGTTTCACGTCATTTCCACATCAATCTCATTATGAAAACTAAGTGTCGTCACTTCGACATTTATCGTGAAAGCAAGATGACGTCATTAAATGACGCAAAACTCACCATGCAAACCAAATAATGAGGGATGTGATGAGCAACGTTTTATGACGTAGAATGTCTGTGATGTTGTACTTGACGGCTGGTTGGTCCACCTACAAGAAAAGAGTAGTTTGTTTTTTAGTTTATAGAATTTCTTTCTAAAAAAAACAAGGATCAGCACATACAAGCAATCCTTTAGGTAATTAACAATACCATGTCGTCTTGAAGTTGTCTGATGCTTTTCTTCTCCCTTTTAATGCATATCTCGTGCTCTAGATGCAACTCCTGTTTGATGTGCACCTCTTTTTCGTGTTGCACCACGTGATACTGAAAACTTTCTTTCACACGTTCAAAGTCCTTGCCACTCATAACACAAGCTTTCTCCAAAAACTTTAGAGCGTCTTTGTATTTTTTGTTTGCTACAAGCCAGCGGGGAGACTCCCAGATGAAGCTGTCAAAGGGTAGAAGGAAACTATTAGCAAATCACGAATATATTTCATTGCAAGTTTTTGGTGTGCTGGAAGGATTAACAGATTTGATGTGGTTGCTTTCTTAAGTTTTTATAACAATCAATACTCAAGCTTTAAGCAAAAAAAAATGTTTTACCGTAAATTTCGGATTTTAGTTTAAATTCAAGTGCTGTTTAGATACTGGTATTGCGCATTCTGGCTGTGTTATAACATAAACCCACATTTTACCAATGTATATTATTAATATTTCGATTAAGTAGTCTGCTATCCAAAAACACAGAGACACAGTTTTGATAAAATTTAACAAAATCCACACTCATCGATTAACAATGAGTACAGGACGATACATAACTTTTATTACATTAAACTATCCCACGGCCAGCGACTTACAATGGGTACAGAACGACACAGCTTTGATTACATTAAACTATCCCACGGCCATCGACTTACAATGGGTACAGAAGGACATTACATGAGAACAACGCCACCACTAGCTGCAACGTTCTCCAGCTGTAGTCTTGCATGAAGTACGCCACTACACCCAGTATTACCACACTGATGGTCCAGTTAAAACCGCCCAGCACCGCGATATTTTTGCGAAGCCTTGGTGTCACGAGCTCTACAATCATTGTATAACCAACACAATCCACGCCCTAAATTTTAAAAAGAAGACATTACTTGAAAGATCATATATATTTATCCAGACCAAAATTTGGAACATGCGCATAATTTGCCCCCCCCCCCACCCGCTTCTGATCCTTGTCAAGATCAATTACTTTTTAAGAACTACAGAAAACAAGGGTGGCTGACAACTCGTTTACCTCGATCCTTTAAAGTGATGCTGATGTTTTAATTTTTTTTTAATTCGTACCTTGTTATTTCGTCGCAAGACACAATTATTTGTTTTTCTTTCTGAATGGTTTGTGTACAGTTTTATAAATTTCTACGACGATCTGTTTTCTCAGCGTCTTTCAGGAAAATAAAAAGATTGCTTTTTATTGTTCTTATGGGCGAATAGTAATCATGTCAGCCTTCGTCCCCGCCAGACATTGTTTAATGGATGAGAATGATAGTCATTGTTTTAAGTAATCAACGGCGTACCCATTACCTGTTGGAAGAAGCCAACGAAAAATCTGAATACAAGTAACACCATGATGTTTGGACTGTAGGCCACTCCAATTCCCGAACTTAAGATCAGACCATTGCACACAGTACATACCATCTTACGGCCAAATCTGTCGGCTGTCGATACATTGAGTAGTATCAACTGGTGAGTTTTAACAGTACAAAAAGATGTGTTACAACAATTCACACACAGATGTGTTACAAAACAGTCAAACGGGTGTTTCACAGCACATTCAAATAGGTGTGTTACAGCACAGTTAAACAGGTGTGTCGCAACAACACAAACAGGTGGAAATGCGCTACATTCCATAAGATGAGCTACAAATGTGTACCTAGACCAACTTACCCAAAGATGTAAAGAAAACTGCACCAATTATTTGTCCAATCATTAGAATTGTCAGTGCTAGTTCTCCAAGTCCTGCATTGTTACAAACCATGTCCCACTGTAAGATACAAATCACATTGTTACTGACCATGTCCTAATACAAGATACAATTCACATTGTTACTGACCATGTCCTACCACAAGATACAATTCACATTGTTACTGACCATGTCCTAATACAAGATACAATTCACATTGTTACTGACAATATGACACAGAAACGTACAAATTATTGCTGATTGGTTTAAAAAGAAACCCCTAAATTTCGCCCTACTTTTTAGGGGGTAGGTGTTCAGAGCGGTCATACACATGTTAATACCTCTTTAGTCAACATAGACCTCTCTTATAGTGTACCGATTCCCTGTTTCCCTGTATCCATTCAGCAAAAAAACAAACTCTTATCTTTTAGTCCCTTTCAGGTCGTTAAATAATTAAACCGTTGACTTACCTTTGCGACAAAAGATAGAAGTGTGTATAATCTATGTTCTACTGCATTATAGTGTACCGATCCCGTGTATCTCTCCATTTAACTATACTATCTTCTAGATATAGTCGTTATCAGGTCCTTAAATAATTAAACCGTTGACTTACCTCTGCGACAAACGACACATGTTTGCCGCCCTTGAAATCGTTCCCCGCGACGCAGCCCAGCTCCGCCACTGACTTGATGACGCCGCTGACGTTTTGCACGAGCTGGATGACGCACTTGCCGTAGATGAGCTCAATGTCCGAGGTGTTGTCCAGGCCGACGCTGGACAACAGAGATGTTACGTTCGTCACGTGACTGCACGTGTGAGGCGGCTCGTAACCTTGAAGAATATGTGTACAGAGTATAGAGAATGTATTGCAATAGTGCACAAAAATTACATAAATATTGACAAATTTTTCGCAGTTTTACACCTCCCTGCTTTATTGTATACGGAATACAAATAATGTGTGTGCGTTTGTTTGTGTGTGTGTCTGCCTGTCTGGTCAACATAACGCAAACAGTACTCAAATTCTTGTGTTATATCAATTTTTTAGTTTTTCAATCACATTTTGAGCTATTTCCAATAACCGGAAATTATACGTACTCCACGTCTCATAAAGGCCGATAACTTCATTCCATTTAATGTTAGCTAGACGACGAAATTACAAACAACTATTAGATTGTATGCGCAGGTTTCTATCAAATTTTGAACGAGTTCCGGTCATCGAGATTGGTACCTTACTCAATTTCCATTGGATCACGATAACTTCAGAACTGTTTCAGTTACGATGACGAAGTTTCTGGGTTCTAAAAATACTAAAGGCTAAATAACTTGAGTCATATTTCAGTTAGCTAGACAAAATTTCAAGGATCTTATTCGCTGCTTTTTTAAAGGTCGATTTTTTAATGATTTCCGGTGACTGGAAGTTGTATTTTGCGCTATTTCCGACTTCAAAAAAAAAATGGTAATCAATATTTCCTTTAGAAAGTACTAATTTTCCCTACCTTCATATAAAAATATACGATAAAGTTTAGGGGAGATCAGTCCCGCTTTATTAAAAATTAATCTACTTTCTACACTGAAGTTAGAATTATGATCCTAAACATATAAATTTAATCGACTTTGTTGAAATCTACATACAAAATTTATAACGACATGAATTCGAAGAAAACGTCGAATGGCACTAAAGAAACTTATGACGAATGACCATAAATGTATACCGTAACACATAAATACTCAACTTATTTTTGAAGATGTATATCTCAGTTCTCATATAAATGCCAAAATAACAACACACCTATAAAGATGTGATGACCCATGTATAAAAACCCAAAAGTCAACTGACCTATGAAGACGTAGATGAGCATAGTGCCACTCAGTGTGTAGAACGTACTCAAGTGAATGACCAGCTGTAGCACAATAAACCGTCCAGGACTACCAATCTCCGGCAGGACACTGTCCAGACCCCCGGGCGCCGTCTTAAACCCCGTCAGCGACTTCCTCTCTGATGACTCTATATTAGTCAGGGAGTCATCCTCCTGTGTGACGCCGGGCACTGACGCCTTGGTTAAAAACTTGACTTCTTCCTCATCGCAATTTCTCCCTACTTTATCATCCGAACTTTCTCCGTTCATTCGAAAGCGATCCTCTTCCATTATAAGTTTAAAAACGTATGGAACACACCCATCCTACCCCCTCCCACACACATGTAACACATGACATACACATGGAAAATGCTGCCGTAGCATTTCACGACAAATGCGTTAGAAATAGATGAAGCAGATATTGTTTATCCTGGTGGTAATCTCGTGATCAGCTGAAACACCAGTTGAGTGTTTTAGTCAACACCAGTTGGGTGTTTTAGTCAACACCAGTTGGGTGTTTTAGTCAACACCAGTTGGGTGTTTTAGTCAACACGAGTTGGGTGTTTTAGTCAACACCAGTTGGGTGTTTTAGTCAACACGAGTTGGGTGTTTTAGTCAACACCAGTTGGGTGTTTTAGTCAACACCAGTTGGGTGTTTTAGTCAACACGAGTTGGGTGTTTTAGTCAACACCAGTTGGGTGTTTTAGTCAACACCAGTTGGGTGTTTTAGTCAACACCAGTTGGGTGTTTTAGTCAACACCAGTTGGGTGTTTTAGTCAACACCAGTTGGGTGTTTTAGTCAACACCAGTTGGGTGTTTTAGTCAACACCAGTTGGGTGTTTTAGTCAACACCAGTTGGGTGTTTTAGTCAACACCAGTTGGGTGTTTTAGTCAACACGAGTTGGGTGTTTTAGTCAACACCAGTTGGGTGTTTTAGTCAACACCAGTTGGGTGTTTTAGTCAACACGAGTTGGGTGTTTTAGTCAACACGAGTTGGGTGTTTTAGTCAACACCAATTGGGTGTTTTAGTCAACACCAGTCGGGTGTTTTAGTCAACACGAGTTGGGTGTTTTAGTCAACACCAGTTGGGTGTTTTAGTCAACACCAGTTGGGTGTTTTAGTCAACACCAATTGGGTGTTTTAGTCAACACCAGTTGGGTGTTTTAGTCAACACCAGTTGGGTGTTTTAGTCAACACGAGTTGGGTGTTTTAGTCAACACGAGTTGGGTGTTTTAGTCAACACCAGTTGGGTGTTTTAGTCAACACCAGTTGGGTGTTTTAGTCAACACCAGTTGGGTGTTTTAGTCAACACCAGTTGGGTGTTTTAGTCAACACCAGTTGGGTGTTTTAGTCAACACGAGTTGGGTGTTTTAGTCAACACCAGTTGGGTGTTTTAGTCAACACCAATTGGGTGTTTTAGTCCGATGTTGTTTTTTTCGATATCAACTCATCTCAGCAGAGGCGTAGCGACCCTTCCCGGGGCCCGGGGACAAACTTTTCGATTTGCACCACCCCCCCTCGAGATTTCGATTTACACCCCCCCTCAAACTTTCGATTTGCACCCCCCCCCCCCCCTCAAACTTTCGATTTGCACCCCCTCAACCTTTCAATTTATTTTTCCAACCCATTTTGGCGCCCCCTAAGGTCGGCGCCCGGGGACATTTGTCCCCCCCCCCCACCCCCGCTCCCCCCCCCCCCCCCCTCGCTACGCTACTGCATCTCAGTATAGGTCTACATTGGGCACACTGAAGTATTACAAAAGGGAAATAAGTGTTACAATTTCAATTTTTTTTACAAGCAAAAACACTGTTAGCTCCCCCTCCATCCATTATTCTGGGGTGAGAAGGGGGGGGGGGGTAAACTTCTATGTGGAAGGCATTTAAAAGGATAGTATAAGTATTTATATTCTAGTAAAATTTAGTATTTTGTCTATTTCGCCCGAAGGGAATTTAATATGTCTAGCACCGCATTCTCCCCATCCAGTAAAATACCTGAAAGAAACCATGCTCAGATTCGTGTATTTATTTCCAGAGTTCGGTTGATCAGTCTTGACGTGTCAGCAGAACTATTGCGATAGTGTACACTTTTCAGGTTGCTCACACTTCTACCTCGATGAATTATTTCTGTACTTTTTACGCAATTTCCACACTGGACAATTGCGATTATTAACTCGTCATTTCTGGATGGATATGCGCAGCTTTAAGTCGTATCTCCTCCTCAACGAAGCAATATCGAGGACTAGTTCCAAAGCAAATATGTTACGCAAGTTCCGAGGATGATTGTGGGCCAAAAAAATTCATGGAATTCCTTTCTGGATTTCCCGGAAAAGCCAAAAAACCTAGAAAAAATGCAGTTTTTTGCCCATATCTCGGCAACCAGACCACTTAGCGACTTGAAACGTTTACCAATCTATTCCTGCCATAATTTAGAACAATATTGCCGAAGAAAGTTTTCAAAAATATCCTTTCGTTCGGTGACAAATTATTTTTTAAAATTTCATAAACACCTACAAACCGATCGTTCTCCTAGCTTGAACACACCCCAGCATTATACGTCTTGTGTTTTGTCCCCGTGTGTGCTTTACGCTACGACAGAGCTATTTTTAGATAACATAAGGAAATTGCGCTTAAATTGTCACTAGACTTTTTATTAACTTGTTTATCTTCCCATGAATATTTTCTGTACATTTTGTCTTCAACGACTTTTTCTGTAATTTTTGTCTTACAATGACGAGTGTCTATCAAGTTAAACTAAAAACACTTATTAAGTATTAATACAATCAGTAAGTTTATACATTATTGAGCTTATAAACAATGTATAGTGTCTTGGTTTTACGTAGGATGTAGCAACAAGAAGCAAGGATATTGTTTGTGGCACCGAAACGGGCGACGCGATTTTTTTTTAAATTGTAAGAATTACTGTCAAAACAACGTGTTGTCAAGTTAAGTAATAAAATAGCACGGGGGGGGGGGGAGTGAAACAAAACCAAAATATGCAAATTTGTTGGAGGGGGTGCAGTAATCGCGCCGGGTGATACCCAAGCTAGTGACGAAACTGCATAGAGGCCTACATTTCTAACGTAGCAATCAATTTTATCGGGGATGGACAATTTAACAAAGCAGCTATGTTGAAAAACATGCAACTCAACGTTTGATAATTAATACTTAATTAATACTTTATTCACCCCAACAGAACCTCAAAGAAAAAAAAAAAACATCAAATAGTGTATCGATTCTATTTCGCTAATTCAATGCATATGATCAAAAGGTTTTGACCTAATTTATTTTTGTTTCTCTTCGATCTTCTTCTCATGAGTGGTATTAGGTTTTAACGTGGCTCCTTGCCAGCGGTCCAAACCCCGTCACAAATTTTTATCGTAGCTCCAGTGTACCTTACCTGATGTAGACAATAGTAAGTGCACCTTACCTGATGTAGACAATAGTAGGTGCACCTTACCTGATGTAGACAATTTTAGGTGCACCTTACCTGATGTAGACAATAATAGGTGCACAATACCTGATGTAGACAATAGTAGGTGCACCTTATCTGATGTAGACAATAATAGGTGCACCATACCTGATGTAGACAATAGTAGGTGCACCTTATCTGATGTAGACAATAGTAGGTGCACCATACCTGATGTAGACAATAGTAGGTGCACCTTATCTGATGTAGACAATAGTAGGTGCACCTTATCTGATGTAGACAATAGTAGGTGCACCTTATCTGATGTAGACAATAGTAGGTGCACCATACCTGATGTAGACAATAGTAGGTGCACCTTATCTGATGTAGACAATAATAGGTGCACCATACCTGATGTAGACAATAGTAGGTGCACCTTATCTGATGTAGACAATAGTAAGTGCACCTAATCTGATGTAGACAATAGTAGGTGCACCTTATCTGATGTAGACAATAGTAGGTGCACCTTATCTGATGTAGACAATAGTAGGTGCACCTTATCTGATGTAGACAATAGTAGGTGCACCTTATCTGATGTAGACAATAATAGGTGCACCTTATCTGATGTAGACAATAGTAGGTGCACCTTATCTGATGTAGACAATAGTAGGTGCACCTTATCTGATGTAGACAATAGTAGGTGCACCTTATCTGATGTAGACAATAGTAGGTGCACCATACCTGATGTAGACAATAGTAGGTGCACCTTATCTGATGTAGACAATAATAAGTGCACCATACCTGATGTAGACAATAGTAGGTGCACCTTATCTGATGTAGACAATAGTAAGTGCACCTAATCTGATGTAGACAATAGTAGGTGCACCTTATCTGATGTAGACAATAGTAGGTGCACCTTATCTGATGTAGACAATAGTAGGTGCACCTTATCTGATGTAGACAATAGTAGGTGCACCTTATCTGATGTAGACAATAGTAGGTGCACCTTATCTGATGTAGACAATAGTAGGTGCGCCGTACTTGATATAGACAATAGTAGGTGCACCGTACTTGATATAGACAATAGTAGGTGCACCGTACTTGATATAGATAATAGTAGGTGCACCTTACCTGATGTAGACAATAGTAGGTGCACCTTATCTGATGTAGACAATAGTAGGTGCACCGTACTAGATGCAAAAGTAGCTTATGTGTGTATTGTATAACAATCTAAATTGTTGTATAACATTAATGTTCACAGCATTTACCAAGCTTAATTTAAATTTGTTGCTGTTGAATTTAAATGCTAGATCCCATTCCATTAAAACATGTATTCATAGTCACCTCAAATGCATTTATGTACCTTGACAAGGCTCGATCCCTTCCAACACTAAAAATTAAGAACGAAGAAGAAGAAGAAGAAGAAGATTAGACTGAGATAAAAAAAAAAAACAACAACATTGCAACTAGTCTACAACGACCATAAACACAACGTGAGCGCTAGACATGACCCTAACCCTACCGGTTAAGAAACATGCATCAGTTATTTCACTAACCACACAAGTAGTTACGTTTAAAAATGTTGAACATTTTGTATTCAAGAAGAGATCGCAGGTGGTAATACACAAATTATTTTTTTT
The DNA here is from genome assembly GCF_028476545.2 of Physella acuta. Classification (NCBI taxonomy): domain Eukaryota; kingdom Metazoa; phylum Mollusca; class Gastropoda; family Physidae; genus Physella; species Physella acuta. The sequence continues at coordinate 147,810 of NW_026731741.1, read as the reverse complement.
TAAAAGACACATTAAAAAAAGCTATTTTTGTCTGCCAATAGAAATGACGAAGAAAAGTCGATATGTAATGGTTGGGTTATTAACGAGGCCAGTCCAGACTTTAGATGTCAGACCATTAGGTAAAACATGTCGCAAGCAGTTGCAAACGCTGACACTGTACAATATGAGAAAGTTGTCCCAAAGGACGAGCTTTATCAAAAATACTCTGAATGGGCTATAGATGCACAGTATGAGCAGGTAGGTAATTATTTATTTTTAAAATCTTGTTTACTTTATTTAATTGTTTGATAGTTTAGGAAAAGAGAATTTCAGACCGCCCCAACCTCATGTGACTAGGGATATTTCAAGCATTACTTAACAGGTTTGCTAAATAGACTTATGTGTAGCAGTGTTTATCCGTGTGTGGTGAGCCACATGACTTTTTTTTAAAATGTCTATTTGTGAATGTTTTGAAATGCAGGACATTTGTTTAATCTTTGTGTTAAATGTCTATTTGTGCGTGTTTTGAAATGCTAGACATTTGTTTAATGATTATGAAAAATTGTCTATATGTGCGTGTTTCAAAAAGTACTATATCATTTTGTTGTTTGTATAAAAAATATCTATTCGGATGTGTTGTAAAATGCAGAACATTATTTTGTTGTTTGTATAAAAATGTCCATCTGTGCATGTTTTGAACGACAGGACCTTTGTGAAACAAACTACCGAGCTCCTCTCATAGCGGCAGAAGCGATGGCCGATTTGTTTCCTGAAGCTGTGAGAAAGGACCTCTACATTTTAGACATCGCTGCCGGCACTGGGCTGGTTGCTGGGCATGTATGTTTATTTTTAACACACACAAAACAGGTCTAGTGGCCATATTTTATTGAAGCTTGCCGCTTTGCTGCGATCTTTAACCGTATGTTTACTGTAGCAGAACCACATCAAAAGAAGTAGGTGAGACTTGTGACAATATTTTATTGAAGCTTGTCGCCGCGCTCCAATCTTTACATGTACGGTAGCTGGAGCAGAACCGCATCAAAAAAACTGTTCAGCCATGCAGACGCAATCGAACGATCGGTCACACAGGTAAATGACCTACAAGAGAACAGCTCTGTTGCTACTTGTAATGCACAGAATATAGCAGCAAATGTTATGCGAAGTGCACCGTCAGCAGCTTCAACAGTTGTAAGCTATGAACAAAAAAATAAGTTTACAAGATGCGAGTAGAACATTACCCCCACCCGTAGTTATTTGCTCCAAATGTGTGTGTGTGTGTGTGTGTAAGTGTATGTGTGTGTGTGTGTGTGTGTAATAGTGTGTTGTAATAATGTTTTTTTTTCTCGCCACCCACAGCTGAAGAACAGAGGCTTTGTAAGAATGGATGCTTTAGAGCCAGTCGAAAATATGATAAACGTCGTCAAATCAAAGAATCTTTATCTACGAACTTTCCAGAATTTTCTCGGTGAAGACTCAGGCTATATTGAACCAGGTAATATTTTATGTATATATCTTTTCATACTGTATTCAGAGTTTCTTCCAGGCATCCAAAGAAAGTCTACATCCCCCCGAACTTTTACTAGTGTCCGCCCCCCCCCCCCGCCCCCCCCGTAGAAAAAAGTCTGGAGGAAACACTGACTGTGTTTAGGCCTATCCACTTGTAATTATCCCGCCCAATTTTGTCATATTTACCCAATACAAGCCTCAAGTTCTGTGTTCATAGTTTTGCCATGTTTAACCCAATACAACCCTCAAGTTCTGTTTTCCTAGTTTTGTCATATTTAACCCAGTACAACCCTCAAGTTCTGTTTTCCTAGTTTTGTCATATTTAACCCAATACAACCCTCAAGTTCTGTGTTCCTAGTTTTGCCATGTTTAACCCACTACAACCTTCCATGTTAAACCTGTTCAGATTACGATGCTGTGGTCGTGTGTGGGGGGATGTCGCCTGGTCATATACCATGTAGTGGACTGGATGAAATGATTCGCTTAACCAAACCAGGTAGACACTACTGTTGATTCATAGGCGGACATCGTTTATAACACATGTCGTCGGCCTTTAGCTTTTTTAACGTTTATATCTTTTATCATCATCCATCATTTTTTAACGTTTATATCATGATCATTATACATTATTTTTAACGCTGTTTATATCATTTATTATCATCCTTCAGTTTTTCAACGTTTATATCTTCTATCATTATACTTAAACGTTTAGATTATTTATCATGATCCATCCTTTTTTAATGCTGTTTATGTAATTTGTCATCATACATCATGTGTTTAACGTTTTTTATATCATTTATCATCAAACATAAGTTTTTAACTATGTTTATATATTTATCATTAAACATCAGTTTTTAAGGCTGTTTATATGATTTATCGACGGCGTTACCTAGAGGTAGAGCGCTAGACTTCTAGCACGAAAGTCTCGAGTTTGAATTCAGGTTCAAGCCAGTAGAACGTCCACCAAGCTCTTACAGGTATTAAACTCACGTTAGGGAATGTAATTGCAGCTAGGCATATTTCTGACCACACTATCCCTCCACATGCTCAGGTCATAGAAACAATTGACCTCTACTTTACATGCCCCATGGACCGTCAGGTTCAAAAAGGGAACTTTTACTTAGTATCATATATCATCATTATTAATGTTTGAACTGTTTAAACTAAATTAACTTCGTTCAAACACCCATGAAGGAGGGTATATGAAATATATGCATCTGTAACCACTAATATAAGCAAATAAAGATAGAGGGATTGGATGTAGGCGTTGTAGCTTAAATAGCAATATTGGACGTAGTGTTATTACAACGTTATAGGTGGTCAGG